>NC_134406.1:13512200-13544700 GCF_038048845.1 Mixophyes fleayi | reverse complement strand
GCCTGACTTCTGTTCACTCCACGACCTACATGTCTGACCCTGACACTGGGCTCATATTCAACGTATATGTATTACACACATTTTACTAGTGCTTTCAATGCTACTAAAGCACACTTAAACAGACCAGACACTAAAGATCATTGTTTCTAGTGTCACCATTGTCAATGCCATTAACGTTCAACTCATGACAAACACACTTGCATTTCAAATCCACTTTTACTTGCACTTTTAAAAACTAAAACAATCTTCTAGTGAGTATGAGGCACAAAGCTTTATACTGCCAGTCAGACCAGCATGACTGGTTCCTGAAAACATGTGTCACAGTCTATCCAATCAGGCTCAGCCTAGCATGTCTAGCCCTGTCCAATGAGGGACCTGGGGGTAAATTCATCAAGCTGCAGGTTTGAAAAAGTAAAGATGTTGCCTATAGCAACCAATCAGATTCCAGTTATAATTTATTTAGTATATTCTACAAAATGACAGCTAGAATCTGATTGGTTGCTATAGGCAACATCTCCACTTGTCAAACCCGCAGCTTGAAAAATTTACCCCCTGGACACACTCTGTGGCTGCCAGGGGCTGACTGGTAAATTTTATCCAGGGGGGGGGGGGGGGGGGGGGGCGCAAGACTTGGCTCAGGGTCATTTGAAAGGAAAAAATGCAGGTAGCCCAGTGACCCTGCCCAAGGTAGCCCACTATGAGACCAGTCCGCACCCCCCCCCTGCCCCCCAGCCCAGCCAGTCCCTGATGGCTCCACCATGAAAACCTTAAATATTTATCTGCACACTAACATAAATAGTTCACTGTGTATGCCCTTCATCACCTTCCCATACCTTGAATAAGATAACCCCACTTATATAAAATAAAGACACAGAGACTTGAGTAAAGTGGCACTAAAGTAATTTATTATAACCTAATTAACCCGGTGGCGGAGAAAGAGCACTGCAGATCAGCTCCAGCGATACCCAACCAAGCGTGGACATGACAATATAGCCTTAAGTCCACCCACTTCTCTCATAACCCCACTGCTTGGCCGGCCCTAACCTGGCGTCAGAGTAAACTGCACACACCTCACTACTGACTCCCCCTCCCTCACTGAGCCGGGCGTGGCCCCTCCCCACGGAAGGGACAAGAGTTACCGATTGCCTTGTAAGGGGACAGATACCTGCGGCCACTCACGATAGAGAAGTATATATCAGCCGCTGATCGCAGTGCCTTCCTCCCCCACCAACTACCTATAAGCCCTTAAGGACCAAGTTAACGAAACACCATTCCTAAAAATTACACCTAACATGGCGTGGGTGGGCGGGATTTTGCAAGCCGAGTGACTCAGACCAGGAAGTGCTGCATACTATACAAAGCCACAAGACCCTCCCCTCTACATCACTGGTCGGGTCTACATCCCTGTTAACCCCTTCAGGTTAAGTGCAAGCTCGAATGCAACACTGTCACTATTTAATAGCATTCGTCTATAGTGGACTCTCTTGTAATTAATCCCACATGATGATGCTGAATTTAAATCACTTTGTTCATACTTACTATAAGCAGCAGCCAATCTCCTGAAATATCTTCATATTCTTTAAATGTCGTAAGGATTGCTAGAACCAGACATCCCAAAACTATAAGGAACCTACAATACAAGAACATATATGTAGTGAAGGTATATATTAGTCATTTATAGCCTTGTTACATTGTTGCTTTGTATGGTTATCCAACATTCCCAGAGACAGTCCCCAAAAATGTTTCTCTTATTCTTAACAATGTCACTGATTAGTAATATAAACCAACTGCACTATATAAGGCTAGGTACACACTGAAGACTTTTTCGACCAACGTGTTATCTACAATGATTGTACCAACGACTGAAGGTCCGATCGCTCGGGTTGATTCATGAGTACACACTAGACATGTTTTAAACAATTAACAAAAGACGGCCATCCAGCAGAGACTTTTTACAGCCATATTGTCCTGTTAAAAGATGTGGATTTCGTACACACTGAAACAACATTTGTGGTCCCTGTAGCGATATCCCCAAGAAATTTAAATAATGAGCCGAGCATGTTCATTAAGAACCCCCCACAAACACTTAAAAGGAGAAGGAAACACATCTTCATTCATACAGATATATAGAAAACAAAGCTACGTGTTTTTATTGTAGACTGTACTGACAAAGGTGTATAATTAAACAAGAAGACATGCTACACACAGTAGACGGCTACTGTAGCTTTACCGTTAGAAGCACCTAATTAACAATAGAGTGACGGGCGGCACCGCACCACGTGGGTCTGGTACTGGCATCAGAAATTTACATACACACGACCCCAAAGGAGTCGCACCTCGAGGTACTATCGCCAGTTGGTCGTAAATATATACACTTTAGATATTCGTAAGGTGATTGGAATGAGATTATTAAACCGTATGACCAACCAAATGAACCGACAATCTGCACTTTGGGGAGACTTTCGACCATAATGTAATTATACGCACTAAGCCGAGATCCAAACGAACGGTCGTATGTCGGCTGTTTTGCACGATGATGGACAAGAAAACTCCGTTGTGTACCTAGCCTTACTTACTTTGTATATTGAGTTATCAGCAACATCTCTTAATCTCTGCAAGACTCTATCTATTTGCAATAGCTTGGAATGATTGACAGGCTTAAGTGGTCATGATGGAGGCATACAGTCGCTTTGACCATCTAGGGTGCTCTGGTGTGGGGTGTATTGATTAGTCCGGAACAAAATCTGCCTGGAAAATATAGATGTCAGCAACAACGCTAATCATAGTGAGTCCTTTGCTCTGAAAATCTCACATTGCATTCTGATCAGTCAATGATATATTGCAAATCTGGCAGGGGAAAAAAAATGTAAAAGGCTATTACAAGTTATGTCAAGCACCTTTTGTAAATTAAAGATCCGGCTTCCCTTTCTCATCCATAACCATCTGTTCATCAAGGCTAAGATGGGTGAGAGTAGAGTGCATTCTGACTAATAATCGAGTAATTTAAGTCAGGCAGTCACAGTTAATAGCATTATTTCCAATGTTTTAGATATTGGACCAAACACGAAAGGGCAACTTGTAACATTCACAAATGTATATGTAAATGTTTAAGCACCTTGTCAGAATTTGAGATAATTTACATTGTGTTTACTCTTGCTGTATAGTAGATATAGATAACTATTGTACTCTGTTATCAGTCATATCTGAATCAGAGAGGCAGACTACCATGTTCTTTAATAGGCCAATAGATAGGATGGCTTACTTGTGTATACATGTAACCTTAAACATAACCTTTAGAACCATATAGCTTTTAATTATTTCGTGTGGATAAAAGTTTGCACTAAATGTCTCAGTATTTAATATTTTGGACATCATTTAGAGTTCGGTATACATCAATTTTTCTGTACTCCGGACCAAAATGCATCCGTTTCTTGATATATATATTAGACCTTATTTGTCATTTCCATTTGGGATGCCGCAGGAAAAAAAAGATCCTCATTTCAATTTAAAACTATAATCAACAGATGTGATTTGTTACGACTTTCGCATTTATTAACAACGCTGTCAAGACACTATTCTCTCTTGTGTCTATGACACTTCCATACATTATTATATTGTGTATATATAGGGTAATATGCACATTTACTACTAACACTATTGAACTGCATAACTCACCTATAGTTTAGGCGACATGCATCTGATGCAGAAACACTGCAATATCTGGAGATACTTGTGACACAACATACACTTTATTTTCCCTGACCTCTCCTTCTCCTTAATATCCACCTCTCATTCCCGCTTACAAGACTTCTCTTGTGACGCTGACCACCTCTAGAGTTCTGTAACATGCCTTCAAATCTTTGAACGCTCTCTGAAGATCCTTTTGATTAGAGCCTAGCCTGCTCTCAGCTATACTACTCACCCTAATATACCTCAACTGCTGACCCAATCTCCACTCTGAGTCAAGTTCGCTCCTCTTATCTCAGCTCTGTCCTTATCCCACTAGATTGTAAGCTCTCACAAGCAGGGCCCTCTGGAACACTTGGTTTTCATGTTTTGTTTACCTTCATGTACCTGTTTTATGTATTTTCTGTTTCCACCACTATCCAAAGCATTGCTTTGTGAGACTTTTTAAACCAACAACAATATTGATAGCAATAATAAGAGACAGACAATTACTCTGCAAGTTAGCTAATATATACTGTATCATGGACAGAGTGTTTCTCAACACTTCTGAATATCAATCTGAAGGCATTAATAAAAAAGTATAAAAAGAAAAAAAGTATCTAACTTAATGTGCTCAGCCTATAGTCATACAGACCAAATCAGGTTGGAAGAATGCATGCAATAAACCTGGAAAAACACCTGCCTAAGGAAAGTCAATAACCTTTATCTAAGCAGCAGTAGAGGGGATATGTACTGTAATCACTAACCTCAGCAACCAAGTTATTATCGTCCTCACTACATCTCCAGTGAATACACATATACCACCTATAAAGAAACTGACTAACGATAGTTATAGGTTTGTACAAGATCTGAGAGCCAATAATAAGATGATTGTAACATTTTTCCCTTTTGCACCAAACCCTGCCACCATACTCAAATCATATTGCTTGAGAGAAAATACTTTTCAGTTATTGATTTCATACTCTGCATTTTTCCCAATCCACACTGATTCCCAGTATTTGTTTGTTTTCACCAAGAAAGGTAGACAGTAAACATGGACAGGCCTACCACAAGCCCATTAATATTCTCACAGCTGCTCAAGAAGAATCTAGATCAGAGTGTTCTGAAAGAAGACTCATCCTTATCCAATAAATTAACAACATACTGTTAGCATCAGGCACATTAGAACATTGTCAGAAAGATACCATGTAACTATTATTAGAATTAGCAGAAAAAGGATGTAATCGTCTAAAGAAAATATGCAGTTTTGCAAGAAGACTATACAATATTTTGGACACTCAATCACCCAAGGAAAAAGACTCCCCTGCAGCATATTAAGGGTGCTTAAACCCATTTCCAAGAATGATGGATTCCTGTAGAGGTTACTATAGACAACGGATTCCAAACTATTCCCTGCAAACAAAAATACTCCAGAGTATAATTCATAATAACCAACCAGATCCAATGGTCAGAAGTAGCTAAGAACGAATTGAAACAGTTCAAACAAGGTTTAGATGCTGTACCCTGTTATGACATGAAGAAGTTGGACGCACTTCGGATGTGCTTAGGCAGTCACAGAGAAGCAGAAACCCATTAAATATTCTAGTACTAAGCTACACCCTGTTACGGGAGTCTCCCAAGTAGCCTCAGATCAGTCTCAGCAGCAGTTACTTTTTTAGGTAAAACTACCATTATTATTTAAATTATATTTTTGTATGTATGTAATCTAACCTTTGTGTATAAAGACCTATGAAAATCTTGTTGATGTGGTTAGAATGTAACCATTATGAACATTCCGTTCTGCAGCTTCACTTAAGATATATCAAATGAAAACAGACAGAGCTTATATTTTCACAAGGGGAATCCCTCTTATTTTCAATATGAGGGAGTAACCTCTGTAAATTTAAGTCCATAACAGTGTCAGGCAACCTGATAAACTTCAGGGCCCTCTAATCTTCAAAAGGGCCGTACATTAACCTTAATTTCAGTAATAAGTTAAAACAATATATTTAAAATATAGCCTCCAGGTGACCTAGTGATTGGTTTTACTGCCACACAGAACTAGTATCAATGGCTTGATTCTTATTAGGGTGCGATTAGTGTGGAGTTTGTATGTTTTTCCTTGTCCATCTGGTTTTTCAAGTCCAAAGTCATTTTCATCATCGTCCGCAGCTATATAGCGCCACTAACTCCGCAACGATGTACAGAGAACTCACTCACATCACTCCCTGCTCAATTGGAGCTTACAGTCTAAATTCCCTAACATATACACACACACACAGACCAAGAGAGACCAAGGTCAATTTAATAGCAGCTGATTAACCTATCAGTATGTTTTTGGAGTGTGTGACGAAACCGGACCGCTCGGAGGATACCCACGCAATTTTGGTAGGTTGTCTTCTGGGCCTGGCCCTGGTGTTTGTGTACCTGTAGTAGTGAAATGCATGTATGTTAGTGTTACATAAATAAAGGATAATGACAATAACATGAGGGAACAGAGGAATAGATACAGAGGCTGGGTGGCAAGTTCTAGCCTGAGGGGCGAGACTCAGCAGCCTATTAGGAACATTTTGAAGGAAAAGAAATGCCGATAGCCTAGTGACCCAGCCCAAGGTAGTCCACTATGAGACCGGCCAGGGGGGCAGAAGCCCCCTGTGCCGTCCCATAGTGGGCCCCCACAGCGCCCACCAGCCCCTAAATAGACTCTCATACTCACAACCTGATCAACCGCCGATGTGAAGGTGATGTGATGGGGATATAAATTAGTGATAAATTGAGGACTATGAAGACTGGACTATAAGATCTTGTGATACGGACTTCAAATACTGGATGGATGTTGGATTTGGCGTGTTTAGAGGATTGCACTCAGCACTTTGAAGTCAGTGTAGTTCTCATATTAATCAATAGATCACTATTTTGAAGATCTCACAGTGAAAGCTGCAAATCTTGTAGAGTAACAATCTTCCTTTGCAGCGGTTACACATCAATCGCGCTGTTAGCAAGACCCTTTATTGCTGGACCACTTATACAAACAGCTCCCTATATCTGTACAGGAAAACCTAGCACATAAACCATAGTCCTGTCACAAGAAACTGCAACAGCGATCTTTATATTTTTTGACTTCAGTTCCATTTTTTAGCTACATAATTTAAATTTATTTCAACCCCCATCCAGTTCCTGTTCCCGAATTCACCAGCATTCTCCTCGTCAGTGAATCAGCTCCTCATATTACAGTGCATCACTTTATAGTCTTTGGGGGTTCCTGACAACGTTTGTTCGCTATTCCTCCAATTACTAGCAGTGCACAGAAGGTGGAAACAATCCCTTAACTATTATTCATCTTCTAGTGCTCACTGGGGAATAGGAAATAACAGGGTCTATTTATCAATGAACTGCTAAATTGATGATTTTCTATCGCCTATTGCAGAAAAGCATCATCTGCAGAATTAATGATGCTCGGCAACACGACGACACTGGCCTCCAGACCAGTGCAGGGTCCTTCTGTGTACGCATGAGCCAGCAAACCGGTTTGGACATGCGCTTGACCACGACTAGGGCTTCCAGTTCCAGATTCCTTTTAAAAAAAACAAAAAACAACAATTTCAAAATAGAAGAAAAAAATGCTTTATTTAACTTATAAAGCATTTATTCTTCTGCAACGGTGCTGCTTTCTAGAGATGATGGTAGCTCTTGGAGGACAGCACGGTGGCTCAGTTGTTAGCACTTCTGCCTTACAGCACTGGGCTCATGAGTTCAATTCCCGACCATCACCCTATCTGTGTGGAGTTTGTATGTTCTCCCCGTGTTTGCGTGGGTTTCCTCCGGGTGCTCAGGTTTCCTCCCACACTCCAAAAACATACTGGTAGGTTAATTGGCTGCTAACAAAAATTGACCCTAGTCTGTGTGTGTCTGTGGTTGTGTGTTAGGGAATTTAGACTGTAAGCCCCAATGTAGCAGGGACTGATATAAGAGAGTTCTCTGTACAGCGCTGCGGAATTAGTGGCGCTATATAAATAAATGATGAGGATGACAGTGGTGGTACAGTGGAAACTTAGTCGGACAAACCCAGCAATAGCGAGCATCAACCACAGTCGGCGAAAGCCATCATCCAGAGCGAGGGCTATCATAAATAGGTAGGGTCCTCTAAATTTGGGGGGGGAAAAAAATCCTGTTTTCATCTTATTTAAGGCTTTTTTCCTATTTTATAAATAGACTTGTAAATGTTTCCAACACAATGAGTTTTGTAAAAATGTGAAAGCAATTCCTTTGAGCAATATGATGCCACAAATTAATTAAACCTGTATTATTAATCATTTAAAGCTAGGTAACCTGTGTCTCTTCGCTGCAGTGGAACTACTAGTCCCAGCATAACTTGACAGCCTCTGGCAGTAAATCAGAGATGGGCGATCTGTGGGTTTTCAGATGTGGTGGAACTACAAGCTCCAGCATTCCTTGGCAGCGTTATGTGTATTGTCTCCTATCTTCAGCCACAATATTGACAACACTTTTTTCACAATCCCTCTTTTACTCCCAGAAACATAATGGCAAAGAAATGCCTAGAATCCTACAGCCTCTAATCTGCTCGACGGCTCTTTCTCCTGCTAATTAACCTACACTGCAAGAAATAGATTTACCTTCCCTAGTCACTACAACAGAGCTTGGTTGGTAGCCGTAATTAGTTAGTTTTCTTATTTATTGAAACAATATTAAATCTCTCTGCAAAACAGTTACCATTCAGAGCTGCAGAGAAACGGATACATTTTAATGGTTTAATCCTTAAACCATCTGAAAACTATGGGGGTGTTTTACAGTTGGACATAAAAAGATATTATTTACCTACGATTAAATACCTGCACACCTACATTTCTTTATCTTTATTTTGTGCTACACGGATCTCAAGATAAATGTAACGCAGTAGACTAAGGAGCTTATTTATGAAGCCCTAAACTATGCGGAAACTGCTTTTTATTAGAGATGCTCAGGCTCGGTTCCTGGAGAACCAAACACACCAGAACTTAGGGGATCCAAGTACCGAGCTGAGCCGGCTCGGTACTGTCGCGCACCCTCGAAATAGAAAACGAGGCAAAACGTCATTGTTACGTCGTCGGATCTCGCGATTTTTTAATTCCTTTTTAAGATCCAATATAACTGTGGGTGGGAGGGAGGGCACTGCTGTGTGCCAATGTGTCCTAGATGTGGTGGGAACTGCCGTGTGTTTGTGTCATTGCTCTGCCGCTTACCATCCAGCCAGGTCACTGCAGTATTTGTCCCAAAGTGTATGAAAATAATATTGTGACCTGTGAGGTGGTCTAAATTGACTGCAAATGACTTGCAATTAGTGTTATTGAGGTTAATAATAATGTAGGAACAAAAAAAAGAGCAAAAATATGTGATTTTAGCATATTTTAAGATTTTTCCTAAAAAATTGAAAACCAAAAACACACGAGGGCGGTTTTGACAAAACCAAAACACGAAGCTAATCCAGATCCAAAACCAGTTCACGGGGGTCAGTGAGCATCTCTACTTTTTATGCATGGTTTAGGCCTTTTTTTAAGAAAAATGTTCATTTAAGAACAGCTTAGCACAGGAGATATCCATGCATTAGGATGTTGTAGTCAGTGTGTGTATATATATATATATATATATATATATATATATATATATATATATATATACATATATACATATATACACACACATATATCTAGTATATAAATGCTTAGTGGCGTCTGATGTGTGTGTGTGTGGAAAAAAAAAACCAAGTTGCAGCGCCACCTGCTGGGCAGAGTTATACACTGACCTACTAAATTCTTAGTGTGTGTGGGAAAAAAAATTCAAAAAGGGCTGAAATTTGGTAGGGCTCAAACTCATTTTCGTGAGGTAATTTTACCTCATGAACACACGTGTAGAGGCGTGCGTTAGTGTGTGTGTGTGTGTGTGTGTGTGTGTGTGTGTGGAAAAAACTATTTTCTCAGAAAGGGCTCATCCAATTAACCTGAAATTTGGTATACTGACATTATTTGACAAAAAAATTAGAATAGTCAAGTCAGTTAACTTCATTATCCCCCCTTCCCCCCGTGGGAGGGTTAGTAAAGGCTAAATTTACGAGTTGAGGGGTCAAACTCATTTTCGTGAGGTAATTTTGCATCGGGAACTAGCGCTCTTCCCCTGAGGAGGCCTGGGCTAGGTCCAAATGCATGACAAGAACCTTTTTAAGACCTTAAGTAGCTTGATTTGACTAGAATGCATGAGTATCATGCACGGGTTAACTTATATATATATATATATATGCCTAGTGGCGTGTGTGGAAAAAAAAAACCCAAGCTGCAGCACCACCTGCTGGGCAGAGTTATACACTGACCTATATATTTCTTGACGGAGAAGTGACAGTTGGGAGTGGTTGGTGGTTGCCGGGGGTGACAGTGGGGAGTTTTTAACACCTTAAGTAGCTTGATGAAGGATGTGGCGATGAAGATGAAGGATGAGGTGATGGAGAAAAATGATGAGGTGGTGACATGTGAACAAAACCACGTTAAAAAAGGGCGCTTGCGCGGGGAGTAACGCTCTTCCCCTGAGGAGGCCTGGGCTAGGCCCAAATGCATGACAAGAACCTTTTTAAGACCTTAAGTAGCTTGATTTGACTAGAATGCATGAGTATCATGCATGGGTTAACACATATATATATATATATATGTTTTTTTCAACTTTGGGTGGTACATGGGGGCTCTTACAAAATTTCAACATGGGACCCACCAATGTCTAGTTATACCTCTGCAAACCATAAAATACAAGGTTGTAAACAGGCGGAACGAATTTACCTATTAGAAATGCTGCAGGTCAGCACTGTTATAAAAGAGGAATTGTCATCCCCCCAAACTTTAATTCAGATGTCCATACATAATTGCGCAAGTTAAAAGAAGCATTTGTCATGATTAAGATGAAGGAGTTACAGCTGGGGACCAGCGATATCCGGTACAAAGAAAGTTTTCGGTTATTTAGTGTTGCTGTCACATCTGAATACTCTTAAAACTTATCAGTGCTACACAGGACGCTCTCACAGACAATTACACTGACAATACAAACACTTCGCCTCGCAGACTGTGTTGTCATAACAACAGCGCATACAGATTTCAGAAATAAAAATAACGTATTGGGAAACTGAAGTTGTTTACCCTTCTGTCAATCCTCTTATGCTATGTGAGTTTAATTAGTTTTATTAAAACTGTTTCATGCCAATAAATGTCCTGATATAAGATAATAGCTGGGCTAAAAAGTATCTAAATAATGTACACTAGAGAAACACAGCGGTAACCGCCTTAAATTAAACTGAAATATAATGAGTAAATTACTTTATTAACAGAATTCAATAACTTTTTTATACACTACATTAGTAGAGTATAATGCATAAATAACTATATTATCTATCGCTATATTAAAGGAACTAAAGAATTTCTTTATACACTACATTATAATATCTTGCATCAAGTTCTTCAATCCAAGTTACATTGCTGGGCATGGTTCCTTCGTTATGTGCGGATATATGTTGCTGAAAAATAACTGTTACAGGTTCCAGACCACCCAGCAGGTCACATGTATCAGGTCAGCCAGCAGGGCTGCAAATAACTGTCACCGGTTCCAGACCACCCAGCAGGTAACATGATCCAGGTTACCCAGCAGGTGCACAGGGAGAGTTAACTAATTGTCACAGTTGCCAGAGCAACCAGCAGGTGTACTGCCAACTGTCACATTTTCCAGAGGACAATGGTCATGCACAGTTGTAAATGGTGGGAGCAGACGTTTTGCAAAATAACAAAAACAATGCAACAGATTACAATGCTAATATTGTCTTCATATGGCAGAGGTTTACCTAGGGGGTTAAACACACTGACTGAGGCAAGAAGCGCTCTGAAAACGACAATGCAACACAACCAAATGCAATTAAAAAGGTTTGAGGGTATGCGGACATTGAATTTAATTTCCAGACGCAGTGCGATGCTGTACTAGCATTAAAAATGCTAGTAAAAATATGTAATTTAAAGCCCGAGTGTATAAAGACTTCGCTCTACCTAGAAGTTGATACATGTATATGTTGTTTTTCAATTATAAGACATCAGACAAAATAATATATTTGCAAATCATCTTATTATCAATTGAGATTGATTGAGTTAAAAACTGAGGGGATCTAACCTACAGCTACAATGGGCGTAATTTAGGGGGGAATTCGATTGGCCACGATGTTCTGAATTTCTTTACGGTAAATTTATCATTTCATTTTTGCTCGCACCTCTATGGGGCGCAAGCAAAAATGAGGGATATTTCTGTGAAAAAAAATCTACGTGAGGTGTCTGGTGGCCGTTCCGGAGGCTCCTCGCACAGGTAATTTTAGAATTGAATCTCCCCCTTAGAGGTAGGAGGAAATCTAAAAAGGAGCAAATTTGCACCCTTATAAAACCTTGTTGTAGGAGGCAATTTTAAAAGGTGTGGACAAATTTAAAGTTGCAGGAGGCGTTTCTCAGCTCAACTCTAAATTGCAAATCTGTCCAGTATATGTGTGCTAAATGCAGCCACTATTTTCTCTACATGCAGAGAAAATGTATTTGCACCCCTTACATTGCAATATGATTTATCCAGGAGCAAATTTGCTCGTTTTATTTGTTCCTTTGTTCCTAACTCTAAATGCAGCCCAAGACATACAACTTAAAAAGCTCTTGAAAAAACTCTTCGTGCCAAATTCCATGTTTGATCTATATATTGAAATTGAAGGACAGTAGAGTCATCCCCATCTTGACATTCCTACATTCTAGGCAAACTCCCCAATGTAAGCACACTTTTGTCTAGTAAACAGCTATTAGACATTGGGATGGTATCTTGAGCAATGTTGCACATCAGTACTGGTATAAAAGGGGAATTGTCACCCCGAATTCCAATTCAGACTTCCATAATTACACAAGTTAAAAGAAACATTTGACATGATTAAGATTAAGGAGTTACAGCTAGCTAGTTTCCGGTTATTTAGTGTTGCTGTCACATTTGAATACTCTTGAAACTTATCAGTGCTGCACAGGACGCTCTCACAGACAATTACACTGACAATACGAACACTCCGCTCGCAGAGCGTGTTGTCATAACAACAGCACATACACTTTCAGATATAAAATACTTATTGGGAGGCTGAAATGTTTTACGCTCCTGTCGAACCCTTTTTTGCAATGCGAGTTTAATAAAACAGTTGCTTACAAAAATAAATGCCATGGTACATGATAATAACGGAGTTGGAATCTGGCAAAATAATACATATGTACCTAATATTTTCTGCGTTTTACAGTGTTTTACCTACGGCTCCAACACATTGTATTTCCCTGGACTGTCTGTATCACGCTACCACTAGTTCATCATCATGATCTTTATCATTATTTATAAGGCATCACTGATTCCATAGGACAATCAGCATACAGATACATGAATGCAATGTAACAAATACACGAATACACAAGTATAACAAAAGGCTTAACGGCTGATATCCTGACTTCCCTTACCCTCTTAAGCTGGGTACACACTACAGGGTTTTTGTCCAATAAATCGACTCAACCAGCCGACATACGACCGCTCGTTCGAAAGTCGGGTCAGTGTGTGTGGTGACACGATGGTCAAAAGTCTGCCCAAATGGACGATTTTCGACTCACTTGGTTGGTCGTATCGTTCAATATTTTCGCTCCAATCTCGTTTCCGTTGTGTAGTGTGTATAAACTTCCGACCGATCCACGACAAATGATGCTTCAGTATGTACGAAATTAAAATTATTGCTCACAACAACATGGCTGTAAAAAGTCGCTAACGGGACGGCCACTCTTCCCTTTATCGTCTAAAACAAGGCTAGTGTGTATGCAGTCCATGGACCGAGCGATCGGACCATCGATCGGATGTAAAATCGATCGTCATAAAAAGTCGTGGAAAATTCTGTAGTGTGTACCCAGCTTAACTCTTATTTAACTATTTCCTTAAATAATTGACACCAAACCTGAATGTGGCAAAATTAAAATAGTTTATTTAAATACGGTAGTGGAGAAATAGAGCAGTCAGTACGAAGTCCGCCAGGCAGAACCAGAATGTCCCAGCATTAACCAGCATTAACCATGGGACCTCGTCCTGGTCTTTACAGAACCCGCCAATCCTCCAGGCTAAACGGAACGCAACCACAGGGCATTCCGTTTAGCCCAGAGGGGTGGTACCTGTACCGGGCCTGTAGCCGATACACTAGAAGAAAGGTGGATTCAGCGCGCCCACAACCACTGGCCGTCGAGTGGATCTCAAACTTTTTTAGTTTGAGGCACCCTTAGGGTCTCCATAATTTTTTCAAGGCACCCCTAAGCCAAAATAATTACCAAGTAGTCCCCCGCCTTGCTTAAAACTGGCCCTGGCCGAGGCACCCCTGTGATATCGCTGAGCCACCCCAGGGAGCCTAGGCGCACACTTTGGGAACCACTGGTCTAGTGGGTTAAGTAAATCCCATTGCCCCAAACTCCAGGTGGCCGGATCGCTGTCAGCTAACTGCGGCCGTTAGTCCCTGTACCCACAGGCCGTAGCAGCCACTTTCCACCAGATTTACCAACAACGATCCAAGCTATTTCAGTGAGATTATTATAGGCCATCAAAGTCGATTTGGGGCCCCACACACGGCAATATTTGGCTAATTGTCCAATATCACTGCTGTTATCGCAGGGTGCGCAATCTTTCCAACAATGAAAGTATCAGCAATGCCGCGCTTTCAGTGGGCAGAGGCTTAATGACAATTTGTGTCATCATAGCCCCACCTTCGCCCAATTTAATAGTAATGTGGGTGAGGTCCGGGAGGGAGGCCTGCAGTTACAGGAGTCCAGGAGACTGCCCGAAATCGGAGTCTCCAAGACTTTCTGGGAGAATAGGCAAATATGAGTGTGTGTGTGGCCAACATTTATATGTCTGTGTCATTTCTGTAGATCTTCATTAAGTTCAACGTCCCAATGGCCTCTGAATGGATTTGTCTAGTTCCTACAACATACTCATAACCACGTTGTGTATTATTGCGAGTTTAGGTACTTTGTGATGTTTTTGGGTTTGTTCAGGAATTTGAAGGATGTGCCTGCAGAAGAGCGTATATCTGTCTATGCATTCTACTGGAACACAAGCATATGTACAAATCTGTTCTACCAGTTCCCCATCTGAAGTTACGCACCGTTGTTAAATTTGCAAATGCTCAAATTGTTTAACCAGTTGAATTCAAAGACATTGAAAGAACTATAAAATGTTGCCTCTTCGAGTGTAAATAGCTACATTTTATAGTACTGTTAACATATTTATTTAAAACAGAAAATCTCACTGTGTTCAGTTTTGAAATTGGGAGTTCAGTTCATAGAAAACCATTAAAAATGTATACAACTTAACCACTGAAGGTCGAGGAAGCTAAAACGCGGTAGAACTGACCCAAAATTGATGAGAACTGTTTGCTTAGCTCATATTTTGCTCAACAATTCAAGAATTTTTAATACATTTTTTGAATTTTAGAGCCAACGCGAGTAACCACTTTGAAACACGGTGGCTAGGTGGTTAGCACTTCTGCCTTACAGCACCGGGGTCATGAGTTCAATTCTCCACCATTGCCTTATCTGTGAGGAGTTTGTATGTTCTCCCCGTGTTTGTGTGGGTTTCCTCCGGGTGCTCCGGTTTCCTCCCACACTCCAAAAAAAACATACTGGTAGGTTAATTGACTGCTAACAAATTGACCCTAGTCTGTGTGTGTGTGTGTGTGTGTTAGGGAATTTAGACTGTAAGCCCCAATGGGGCAGGGACTGATGTGAGTGAGTTCTTTGTACAGCGCTGCGGAATTAGTGGCACTATATAAATAAATGGTAATAATAACAATAATAATAATAATAATAACTAATGTGTTTATTATTAATTATTATTATTATTATTATTATTATTATTATTATTATTATTAAGCACACATTGTCAATATTAATCCTTCACAGAATTCAAGGACACCACAAAGGGTATAGTTTCATAGGCAAACTGAAGGGAAGGGGGGGTTCTCAATGCATGGAAACCCCCCTCCAAGCATGGGGCACTGTATAATTGAGGTGGCTGGACCCTGCCCCAGCTTCACACGGCTCTGCTTGAAAAGGGAGAGCTGTGTGCACCTAACAGTAGTGCACGCAGCATTGCCCATGTATATGATGGGGATAGGAAGAGTTGGAGAGCAGCCAAGCACTGTCTAATATTATAGCCACGCCCCCATGCATGCTGGTCACGCCCTTTGGCGGTGTGGTGTGGAAACCCCCCTCTACAAATCCTGTGTTTGCCCCTGAGTTTTTCCATCACCCCGTCCACCTATGGGCCGATATTGTCATGGAACATGAACGACTGGATCACTTTCGATCAATAGATGACACCACACACGAGCCGAGAGTAACCATCAACCATCTCTCTCGGCATGTTTAAAAAGCCACCCAATCAATTTTTAATTGTATAATTCTTGGGCAATGCCTTTGTTTCTGCTGGTATCACCGGTAACATTGCAGTGTCTGTCGCAAGACTGTGCGTGTGTTGATAAATGGACGGATAGAGAGATAGGACTGCTGAAGGAATACAGAAAGGAGAAGGCAATCCCTAACCTATTAACTTTACGACAAGGGTTCCTCTATAGAAGCTGTTACATTTCTTGTTTTGTTGCAGTAAAAAAAAAGGAAACACCTATAAAATAAAGCAGGATAGAGATCTATCTCTATAACGTAACATCATGGCAGCAAGAAAACACATTGCACGGAGGTGAAAATGATGCAGATGTAATGTTCTCTCAGTAATTTCTGTAACACATCACTCATAGCTATCCATGTGGCCAGCCATGAAATATGCAGCACGGAGATATATAGATTTCTTGTGTACTTTTGTGACCTAAAACTGTTTTAGATGCTGCTGAATGATATAAAGCATGCCCCAATTATTTGGAGAAAAATGACGGGCATATTCCGTAGCTCTTTACAATTGGGAACAAGCACAGAAATAAAAACAAGACTGTCAAAGTGGCAGAAGCTCCAAATCTGTTGATAACGGAAGCATTTAACAAAGACCCCCCCCCCCCTGCCAGTGAAGACCATCACCGGTAAGACTATTTAACAAAGTGCGAGTACAATGCCAAGAACCGTCCTTGCGATCTCATGACGGCGATAGTCGGAGTTTAGTCAAATAAAGCAATTTTTTTCCCTTTCAATTTTTAAAGTTATTTTTTTCTATTTGTTTTTCTATTTTCATATTTTTTAGCACTGAACAAATATACAGTGAGATTCCTCATATGCTGAATGGTAAATGCAATGCTCAGTATGTATACTTAATGCTCTAGGCTTTAGAAGTTGTTCACTACAGATTAGTAATTAAAATGCAAAAGTACACTATTATCATCATCACCATTCATTTATAAATATCGCAACTAATTCCGCAGCGCTGTACAGAAAACTCACTCATCAGTCCCTGCCCCATTGGGACTTAGTCTAATTCCCTAACACACACACAAACACAGACAGACTAGGGTCAATTTGTTAGCAGCCAATAAACCTACCAGTATGTTTTTGGAGTGTGGGATGAAACCGTAGCACCCGGAGGAAACCCACGATAACACGTGGAGAACATACAAACTCCTCACAGATAAGGCCATGGTCGGGAATGGAACTCATGACCCCAGTGCTGTAAGGCAGAAGTGCTAACCACTACAATGGGGATTATAGTGCTTCTATGTCACCGGCAAATATTATTGCCTATTAATTCATAGAAATTTACAAAGAAATGAACACAACAGTCTGTGTCATGGGATAACATGTATAGAATACATGGAGTACAGTATTCTATATGTATGTTTTTCCATCATCACCAAATACATTCCGCAAAGTATCTGTGTTCTGTGAGTGCTGAGTGACTTCTACATAACCTCCAGGGACCTCGCAGGGTCACACTGTCCTTTCTACTAAAAGTTGTCTTGAAAGTTCCCTTATATATGTTATATTTAGATGTGAATAGTGGTCTTGTTCTACATATGCAATTCTCTGCTATAGTAACTGCTGTATTTATACGATATGAGTGCAGGCAAAAATAGAACGTGTTTGATGACCGTGTGTCAGGTTGTATGACTATTATATAAGATAACACATTACTCAGCTTAATGTATATAGCCATATAATCAAAAACCGCAGTGTGGCTGAGGAGTCATACATCTATAGCAGTGGTCAGGGAACAGGGGTAAATTACGCCAAATGGGGTAAAAATGAAATTCCTGGGGGTAATGCTGCCGATTCACATACTGTCAGTTGGATTGTAGACCCCTTTAAATGTGAAATTGCTGTTGTACCACAAGAGCCTCAAGGATTGGCAGAGGCACTTCTTGAGCTTCGATGCAATAATGAAGCACGTGTTGCATTTGAAAACAAAGCAGGTCTGTGATATTTTTGGATGTCAACAGCTGCAAAGGCATCAAAATTGCACATGAGGAGGCAGTCAAAAAGTCGCTGCCTTTGGCATCAACTTACCTTTGCGAACAAGGATTTTCCACTCTAACGAACATAAAGACAAAGCAGAGAAATTGATTGGACGCTGAAGACTATATCCAAATTGCTCTGGCATCAAAATGCCCCAATATTGATGCTCTCGTATCAAAAATGAAACAACATCATTTCTCCAAAACCTGAAGTTTTGAAGTTGAAGCTTTCAAAGAAATTTTGAATATATTTGATAAAATTTTGAATTCCAATAATAATATAGGATTTCCTTCCTTTCAAATCAAGGGGGTAACATTTGCGTATCTAAATATATTTTGGGGTAAAAGGTAAAAAAGTTCCCTGATTCCTGATCTAGTGGATACACAATATCACATAATTAATACACATAAAAATGTGAAATAAAGGACACAGGGTAGTCAAACCAAGGTCCTCCTGTAC
Source organism: Mixophyes fleayi (assembly GCF_038048845.1). NCBI lineage: Eukaryota > Metazoa > Chordata > Amphibia > Anura > Limnodynastidae > Mixophyes > Mixophyes fleayi. Next base: position 13,526,074 of record NC_134406.1, on the reverse strand, counting down.
CATCTCTTAGGGTTCTTGATCTTCTCCTTAAGCAACTGCTTTTCCCTTGGTCGCATGTACTAAGATGTCCCCAGGTCTTATTCACAAAGCCCAATTTCTTTCCTTTGGGGCCATGTAGATCATATTATGAGAACCAGGAATAAAGCAGGTGTATAGATCACATTCTGATCTCAAGACAAGCCAAAGTCAGAAGTAGAGTAGACAACGTGTTACCAAATGACAAGATGAAAAGCAGAGGTGAAGCCACACGCATGGCTCAGTGGTGTCAGAGCTGGCAGAGACAGTAACAAAACCATGGTAAATACAGAAAAATCACGACCAGGAAGCCACAAGCTGGACCAATTTATGGACAGTGAAGTATTGCTGGTTTGGTTCGAGAGTCACACCAGAAACAAGAAGGAAAAGATATTTGCATGCTCATTACATGGAGCATTACAGAAATGATATACATATTAACAAACAAGCTGGTGGCCAATGGTTATAGTTTGTGTGGTCAAACAATGTGACTACAATTAACCATACTTGCCGACTGAGTTTTTCTCCTCTGTGAGGGGTGTGTGGTTGGAGGGCAGGAGGGGGCGGGTTGCAGCAAATCAGTCATTTTGGCACTGTCCCGCGACGAAAGCAACATTTTGTTGTGGGGTGGTGGGGCCAAAATGTTTCAATCCACCACAAATAGCGTCATTGAGGCTCATATCCTGCCCACTTCACAAGGATGCAGGAGAATTGCCTGCTCTCCCGGGAGTCCGGGGGACCTACCCGGAATTTGTGAGTGTCTCGGACATATCTGGGAGAGTGGACAAGTATGCAATTAACCACTCATCTTATTGCTTGTCAGCTTGCTGTAACCCATCAAAATCTGAGCCCAGGCCTGCGTGTTGTGATCCAGCTTACAAAACATCAACGCATATCATACTAGATATCACAACGGTTTGCTGGAACCTTGTGAAACATCCTTTCTATGCAGTGACAAAGGCCCTGTGGACTCTTGAGAATGTTTGTTTGTTTCTGGTTTAAAATACTTTCTGATTTATTTGCTGGAAATCCATCAGAAATCTCCAGGCGCAAAAACAAATTCTGTACTTTTTTCACATCCCTTATCTGTCAAATCAATGAAGTCTTTATTCATATTGCATGTGCAAAGATCAGTCAGGGATTAGCTTTAAAGAGCATGTTGCGATTTATTTATTTTATTACATAGGTCACATTTAATAGGGAATTGTACCAGAAAACAATCACTCCAGCCATCTTGCAGAATGTCAGGTCTCTGTTTTCACTCAAGATCGGGATTAAGCCGTCTGTGGTGTTCCAGGTTCTGTGGCAAGGCTGGCAGGGAATGCTTGGACTTGTAGTTCCAGGGCAGCTGTTGAATACCTATTCTCTAGATTAATGATTATGATTTATTTGTATAGCACCAATCATATTACGCATTGCTGTACAGCCAGGTAAAGCTCTTTTTGGAGTGTAGAAGGAAACCGGAGCACCCAGAGAAAACCCACGCAAACACGGGGAGAACGTACAAACTCCACACCAATAGGGCTTTGGTGGGAATCGAACTCATGACAGTGCTGCCGACAATTGACAATCAACTGAGAAAAATTGTATTCCCTTCATTTAAAAAAATAAAAATAACTTAAGAAATATATAATCTTGATTATCACAACCTAAGGAGAACAGAACTTAAAGTTAAGTGGACAATTTGTTATAGTTTTCCATTTTATCCACAGAAACTCTAATAGAGTCTCTGTAAAATGCTGCATTAAATGTTGCTATATAAATATAAGAAAATAATAATGATAGTAATATAGGAATAATATATTGCACAAAGTGTGACACCCGTACCACTGCCGTAATATTATAAAATATTAAAGGGCTGTACTTATCAAAGTTTGAAAGCCCTATTGTCGCCGGAAAAGGGTGTTTTCACTGATGATAGGACATCGTTGTAAACATCAAGGGGTTACTGCCGGCAACAGCATTGCTGTCCCCAGCGGTAACCCTCACCGGTGATGGCTTCCCCAAAATAATCGCCGTGGTACACGCTCAGACGCAAAACTTCATCTCAGGATGATAACAGAAGAGAAATTATTTTAAAAGGCTTTATTTGAATAAACCATTTTTTTCCCAATTGGCAATAGTTTTAATATATATTTTTCATTTTTTTTTTATCTATTTGAAACTATTTTTTTTTTATTCTTTTTGTTTCACTAAATAGAACTAAGAGCTTAAATCTGGCGCATGCTCGTGCAAACCTGCAGGGAAAAAAGGGATAAATTAACTCCCTACTACTCGGGGACAGTATTGCTCAGTTGCCATGTCGCCAGCGTTTTCTGTAAATTGCCACAATTTTTTTATCGCCACGACAAGCTTTGGTACAAACTAAGTCTTATAGCTAAAGAAATCTGTTTTCTCCCAACCTCAAATTGCGGCATTGCGTCTTCTGTCGGGGATTTTTAACTTAATTTTCAATTTGGGACATACAACGAACTTTTAAGCCACTAGACAAAATAGAGGAGCACAAAATTTACTAATGTTAACTAAAGAGAAAGTGGAAAAATTTGAAGACAATCTTCTGAAAAAAAATAAAAATACGTTTCAAAGAGATACTAAAGAGAATTTGCAAAATAAGACAAAAAAACGCAAATCAGCAACAAACAGGATAAAATAAGCAGTTTACACTAAACCAAAAAGATATAGGCAACCTTGAAAAGATCATCCTATAGATAATTGTCTACAGATGCACAACCCTCCCCAACCACAATTTCTAGATAGAAACCCCTGAACAAGAATCTTATAGAAGGTTTTACTAAAGACTTAGCAAAGAGAATACAACTATCCCTCACACAAACTAAGATACACAGAAGCTGCGAGACAAAACGTTAATATGGGTACAAAGTTACTGAACACAGACACAATGTTAACAGAAAGTCTCTCGTACTGCTGAGATTTTACCAACAAGACTTCTTTGCCCACGAAAATACACAGGAAGAGAATCCGGATAAATATTTAAATTACTTTTTAGATTTTCTCATTCACCAAGCACAGCCAACCCCACTGCAACACAATCCTTGAGAACTCAAGAAAAACAAGTAACTCCAACACCTGAAAAAAGAAAAAGACCTAAAGAATCAAGCAAGGGACCGGACTGGGGTAGGTCCTAAGACCAAAATCAAAGCAAAGAAAAAAAGCCTTATGCTTTTTAAGTGGAGATGCTCAGGCTCGGTTCCTCGATAACAGAACACACCCGAACTTAGGGCATCTGAGTACCGAGCTCAGCTCAGTACTTTCACATGGTTTTGGATTTAAAAACGAGCAAAACGTCATTGTTACGTCGTCAGATCTCGGATCTCGTGATTTTTGGATTCCTTTCTAAGATCCAACATAACGGTGGGTGGGTGGGAGGTTGGGCGGGCCCAAGGACAATTCCATTTTTCACCATTTTTCTTTTCTGCCACTGCTGTGTGCCAATGTTTCCTAGATGTGCTAGGAACTGCTGTGTGTTTGTGTCATTGCTCAGTCGCTTACCATCCAGCCAGGTCGCTGCAGTATTTTTCCCAAAGTGTATGAAGATAATATTGTGATCTGTGAGGTGGTCAAAAGTGACTGCAAATGACTTGAAATTAGTGTTATTGAGGTTAATAATAATGTAGGAACTAAAAAAAAAGAGCAAAATTAGGTGATTTTAGTATATTTTAGGATTTTTTCTAAAAAATCCAAAACCAAAACACATGAGGGCGGTTTTGCCAAAACCAAAAAACGAAGCTAATCCAGATCCAAAACCAAAACCAGTTCATGGGGGTCAGTGAGCATCTCTAGCTCAAATAAAATTCCCATTACCGCTAGTGCAGATAAGTTTATAAAATTCATATGTTAACATAGTCATTTTTGTAGGCGGAATGTGACTATAAACAGATTGTTGGAACATGTGCTCTAAGTTACGCGAACTTGTTTATAGAAAAGTGGAAAGATGATAATACATGGACTCATAACCCCCACTCGTCAGAAATACTAAATGTGGTCCAGATACATTGATGACATTTTGTGCAGTTGGAAGGTTTAACCACTACAACTTTTAAAAATAAACCAGATATATAAATAACAATAATCTCAATCTTAAATTTAAGGCACAGAAAGTCAAGATAAAATAATCTAATTAGATTTCTAAATTTACATAGAGGACAATACAATTAATAAGAACCAATATAAAACGTGTAGACTTTAACAATTATATATCAGCAATCGGCACTCCTATTGGCAGTGAAAATTGAAGTTTTCTTCAGTTTCTCTGGCACTATTATTTGGTTAAATTGTGATTTTTAAGGGCTTTTTATTGCAGTAATGAGAGGCTGGGAAAAAAAAATCAGCCTAAACGCCACAAACGGAGACTTCTTGATAAATAGGCCCATATGAGCTGAATTGATGACCATAGTATGAAGAACTAAGTGTTTTATAAGCTTGTCAAACCAACATACACTTCTTTCTCAAAGCTTGATCAAATGAGACTACTCTGTGATGTGTAGCATGGTGGCTCAGTGGTTAGCACTTCTGTTTCACAGCACTGGATTCATAAGTTTGAGTGCTGACCATGGCCTTATCTGTGTGTAGTTTGTATGTTCTTCCCGTGTTTGTGTGGGTTTCCTCCGGGTGCTCCGGTTTCCTCCCGCACTCCAAAAACATAGTAGGTTAATTGACTGCCATTAAAAAATTTACTTTAGTCTCTCTCTGTCTGTGTGTGTGTCTGTGTATGTTAGGGAATTTAGACTGTAAGCTCCACTGATGTGAGTTCTTTGTACAGTGCTGCGGAATTTGTGGCGCTATCTAAATAGCTGCTGCTGCTGATGATCCCTGTTTCCTTGGCTCTCCATAATTGGAACATCTAATATACTTGGCATTAGCTGAGATTACATGATCCCACAGAGAACCTTTTCTGGTTGGGACATCAACTATTTGACCCATGAAATTGACTTGCTTAAGAACTTTCTCCCCTGTGCAGTGCTAGTGCTCCCAGTAGGCTAATCAGTCTCTAGGTAATTAGAAGCCGCTACAATTAAAACACTGCCCAGGTGTGAAGGCAGATCACCCTCATTATTTATCTAAAAGGGGGTTATAAGACACTGCAACTGTTATATTGTCTTCTTATTCCTGTGTAAAGCTCCATACTTTAAGAAATCCAGCACATCATACAATGCCATAAGTAAACAATAGAAATATTTACAGTGAATTTAGGAGCCTTGCAATCATTTTTGGAAGGCAAATGTTTAACTACAAGAGGCACAATGTGGATTATTATTTTAAAATTATTTGAAGGGAAAAGGGAGTAAAGGCGACATACAAAAGTCTTTGTTGAAAGTCATATAATATAAAAAAAAAAAAAAATCACTATAATGGTAATGAGGTACTTATATTAAAAATATATTAACATATTTTTGTAACAATTAAATTAGTACACTCCATATTTGTAAGTCATCTCAACATCATTTTTTAGAAAACTTATATGAGACAGTTTTTGATCCAATTATCATCACCAGCTATATTAATTCTGCAGCGTTGTACAGAGAACTCACTCACATCAGTCCCTGCCCCATTGGGGCTTACAATCTAAATTCCCTAACATATACACACATACACACACACACACACACACACACACACACACACACACAGAGATAGTCTAGGTCAATTTAATAGCAGCCGATTAACCTACTAGTATGTGTTTGGAGTGTGGGAGGAAACCCACACAAACACGGGAGGAACAAACAAACTCCACAAGATAAGGCCATGGTCATGAATTAAACTCATGACCCCAGTTAACCACTGAGCCACCGTGCTGCCCCAATGCCAAACATTAAGGAAAAATCACTCTTAAAAAAGTTTAACAAAATATGTTACAATTCTTAATACAAAAAACTATCCACTTTTTCTATTCACTCAATGTCTTCCCTAAGTCACGTTTTATAGAATACATAACTAAATACTGAAACAAATCAATTTTACATATATAGTGTAGGGTTAGCTGAAATAAAATTCCAATGGGCTCTGCCTTTAATAAAATTTTCGACGAGAATTGTCAGTTTTAAATAACAAATGTAAAATCTATGTCGATGACGTCAGCATTTCAACACTTGGAAGAGAAAACGGCACAAAAAAAATAGGACATTTCCTAAATGAGAACACACACACACACACACATATATATACATATACATATATATACATATACATATATATATATATATATATATATATATATATATATATATATATATATATATATATATATATATATATATATATATATATGAACCTCGGTATGTGCAAATACATGAGTCTCCTTGCTACTTTTTAGGAGACATTTTTCACTTATCCTTCTCTAAATACCCTAAAACCCCTAAGGGCCTGATTCATTAAGGAAAGTTGAGTAAAAAAAATTGAGTAAAATTGTTTTTTCATGTAGCACACAAATACTTGATAGCTTATTTGTACACTGAAATTTAAAGTTGATATTTGTGTGCTACATGAAAAAAACAGTCAGTATTTAACTTATGTAAAAAATAGAAAACTAATTTGCACCCCTTGCATTTTAAGATGGTTTTGTCCAGGAGACTACTTACTCATTTTATTTTACATAACTTTCTTTAATGAATCAAGCCCTTAGTAGCTATTATGGATAAAAAGAGGCCCTTTTTTATTTACGTATATGGAATCCCTTACAGCTTGAAAAAAATAAATAAATTATTTTCTATGGTTGCTGTTAGCCATCGGTTTGCATCAAACGAACCGTTCCCAAAGTTCACCATCTAAGCTGGTAAAAGAAGGGACTATGGCAGAGTACTTTCCGTTTTCTCGTTTGTCTACTTGCATTGTGGTCATAATATGGATGAATGCACTGATGGGCTGTAAGTAACTCCTCCACCAAGGGAATCACCCTAAATTATTTACCATACCCAGCCATGTGGACCTTGATATGCATTTCCTGCTTTTTTGATTTATATATTGAGAAACTAAGGAATACGCTACTAAAGCTTGTGTACAAGTTTGCGGAAAAAGAAATATAGACATTATATATATATATATATATATATATATATATATATATATATATATATATATATATATATATATATTAGTCAGGTATGAAGGAGCTGCGCTTTATTTGTATTTAAAGAGAACATTTTTCAACAATAAAATAACATCCAACACTTTTCATTTTTTATAAGTTATCAATCAGTAAAATATTTATGAAGACCGTCTATTGTAAAAATGCACTTTGCAAAATGCATCAGTCTTCCCACCAGAGAAAGCTTTATTAGAGGGGAATAAAGCTTATGTAATGAGGACCAACTGCTCACATTGCAAACATAAATTTATGACTTTCAGCATTTAAAATGAAAGGGTCGGCATTACAGATGAGCGGGTCTCAACAGGGGCTTCCTACAGCAGCATGAAAATGAAACGGAAACTGAAAGATTTTATACATCACAGACAACAGTGCAAAACTCGACTCTATGTAGCAATGGTCATGTGCTTTATATTGTAGCGGACGACATGCTGTTTATTTGTGACTGTTGTCAGCACAAATGTGTCTAGTCATTCACACTGGTGCTGAACATAGGAAGATGTGGAGACGCATATTTGAAAAAGCGCCTTTAAGTTCACCACGTACATATACATCCTCTGTTCTACTTGTTGAAGTGCGGGCACCTATAGGCATATTTATAGGGGATCTCATGCCCTCATCCTATGAGCAATCTACAATCTGTGTGGGAGCAAACAGTGGCACAACGCAGATAAAAGAAACTAGGAGACTGCCTATAAGGTAACATTTAAAGTTTTTTAAGCAGGCGTATAAAGGTACATCTTTGATTGAAAAATAATTGTGACATTCTGTACCATATAAGCCATCAAATCCAGATCCCCAAAAAAAGGAATAACTTCTGAAGTATCATTTTTGCTAAGGACACAAATAGAAGACTATTTAGCAAGACCTAACTCGTTTATGTTCATTTATCGCCTTGCAGAATTTGAAATCAATTTTCTCCAATGTTAACATTGTTAACGCTGAATACCACCATAATATATATATATATATTGCTACGGGGATGCCAAAATTAGAAAATTTTCGGCTCATCTCGGCTCTTATCATGAAACTCTAAGACCTTCTCAGGATGGCGTTAAGCTGATCTTATCTGCTTTGCAGCGGCGTCAGAGAAACACATTACATTGCCACGCATCCGTAATATGAACTTTGAGGGACGACGCAGCTAAATAAGTATTTTTCCGCAAGCAAGCCGTAAAAGTAAACACAGTTCTTCGCCAGGACATCCTGTTTTCGGCAGCGCTGTCCTGTTTAACCAAAATTGATAAATAACTCTGGAATTCAGGAGCGAAAAACTGAGAAAAGAATTATCTGTCAGAGAGAAACGGTGATATTCGACAAATAGGCCCCTTAGGGAGAATATGTACAGTCATACATGCAATAGTATAATATTTCTCAGTAAACCCTTGATTTTTGTTTAGCACAAGTTGGGCATTTCTTCCAAGAGATCAATGATCCCTACTGTGCTCCCCAAACTCCCAAATTTCATTCAGAAGCCAAAAAACAGATCATTAGAATATTATATTTACATTATAACCATTTTAATAAAATGTATGTATTTGTCTGGTGCGTGACTGTTGCTTTAATAAATATTCAGTAATGACTAAAAAATCTCATAACAATATCCTCCAATATAAGTACTTTGAAAAAAACAAACAGGGGGACTGTAATCAGAGTGCTTTCTGGGAGCACTATATCAGCCCTTGAAACTTAAACAGAGTGTGCTAAAACTGCTAAACAGATGCGGACACTTGACTTGAGCGCAGAGCATCCAGATCTATGGCCAATTTAGCCATACATGTATATGGGCCAATCTGACAGAACAACTGGGCTCCATGGGGAAATTAGAGAAGTCTGATGCTGAACATGGGCATCTTAAATCTTTTCTCAGAGTTTTTTCATTTACAATATCGCACATAATTCTACCCAGAACAAAGTTTTTCGTTTTGGTGAAATTATGCCTTAATTGATTCCTGATATTAAGTGATGAATGTTTCATTTGTTATGCATTAAAAAAATATAACACCACATTCTATAAAGCTAAGGGATTCTCTTCTTTTGTCCGAAACACCATAAATTATAGCTTTAATAGTCTGGAATATGTTGTAGGTCGTAAAGGCGATTTATGCACACAGCAAAACTAATTCGTTGCTGCACAATTGCCAGAGGAACTCAAAGCCAAGACAATGAAATAATAGCCTGGAGAGCCATGCATGAATTCCCTTCAACTTCAGAAACTCTACAGTGCTTGCAAACCTCAGCCTAACCACATGAGCAGAGAATAGCAATCAATGAGTTGCTAATGAAGCTGGTTATGGTCCAAAAATTAAATGGATCAACAGTAAGATCCTATGACTTAAATACAGATTTTAGCAGATGAAAAGCGAATGAGAATCAATGATACAATTTTCAAATTATAATACTATGAACCACACCATGTTACATTAAAGCTATTTATTTTTACCAGGGACAGTACCTGTCAACTACACACATTGTAGGGATCCACCTACTGAGCTGAGCCAATAATCATGAGGCAACCTATCAATTCACTAGGCTATGAAATCACTAAGCCATCCGTCACCAGCCCCTAATTAAGGGTTTAGATCACTCTAGGCTAATACGCTTATAGCGTCTGCCCTCTGTAATACTCAGCAGGTAAAACTTAACTTGCCCTTAATTTAACATTTGGCTTCCTTCTCTCCCACCAATGTTTATGATTGTGTCTTACGAAACTCAATTCCATTTGGCTTTTTAAAGAGGGTCACGGTAATCTTTGTCACTAATTTCGGCATTAACAAACGATACTAATGGTGAAGATGTGAAGGTGGAGGGGGCAGGAACTATCACACCTGAGTCTGTCGCCATCCATGTCTCTCCTACTTGCTTATACTCAAACTCCCGCCCAAGGATGACTCATTGACTACATTATTTTCTTCATGGTTTTTTTTTGTTTTTTTTTACTTTGGATAACAACTATTCTCTCATATTTCAAAATGAATTTCAGCTTATAATTCTCCCTGTCCCAATCTTTCACCCCCCCCCCCCCCCAGAAATTTGTGTCTGCCCCAAAAGCCTTACACTCTATTGGATAATCAAATCCTGTCCGTCACAAATGGCTACCCATCAATTAGTTTTTGGCAAACTAGGGAAATGTTCCAATGCTACCCAGTCAGTAGAATGTACAACATACTTGTCTAAGTTTTATGCCTCCCTCCAGGAGATGCAGAAAGGTGGTATAAAAAGAAGAGGTAGGTGCTAACATCCAGACAGGTGCAAACCCTGGGGGCATGCTAGGTAGCATTCCCCCACACACACTTGTTGGAAGCGGAAACCCATATACGTTGGAAACAGAACCCCCCTTCACATTGTACCCCCACCGTGTAAATCTCTTCCTGGGATTGGGAGTGTGTTGCTTGGCTGACATAATGGAGAAGTGGCTGGCAGCTTCTCCTTCATGTTAGTGGCCGGCGCTTCGTGTGGATACACCACGGGGCATTAAAAACACTGGATGAGTGACATTATACCACTCATTCAGGTTTTTTTTTAAATAATGCATAAGAGCAAGTCGCTATCTAAACTCAGGTGCATCTTACACTCACGACTACTTATGTTTAGAGAGACGGACAGGGGGAGTGAAGGGGTGTACAGGTGTAAGCCAAGTACAGTAAGGGTGTGTTCGTGTATGTGTGATTCAGTATGACCTGGATGCACACACAGATGTGTTTGTCTACATGCGTATCTCCTGCTGAAGGTTCAAAACGCGAACAGAGGTTTCAAAATGTGGAGAGGGGGATCAAAATGTGCACAGATCATGATGATGACATGAACCTGCATAAGCGTTTGATCCAGACCTGGACACATCTTCAGATAGATATGCAAAATCCATCTTTTCATCAAAAGCTATTTATGTCTGCCTTTTTTAAATTGCATCTAACCACGTACATCCCTGCCCACCTTGCAGGCAGAGTAAGCACCCATACTGAAAAATGTATTGCTTTCTTGCAAGTCCCCTGGACATTCATGGAGTGTTGGTAACATTTGTGTTCAGTAGAGATACCATTATTTTTTCTTTACAGGAAACCAATACTAAAAGCTGTACAATTCCTTTGTCCATTTACTGAATCCAGGACCATGAAGATTATGAATTCTGGGAGCATAGATTGAGAAAATGGCTTAGCACTGATTCAGAACTCTGCCAAAATGACAGGACGTTATGAAAGGGTTGATCATCTTAATTACTTTGCTGCAGCTCATTCTTCGTTTTAAGCAAGACGTTGATGCCTTCGCAACCAAGGGGTATGGGAAATTCGTCTTTACCATCTGGGTATGTTATGCCAATAAGTGCAGCAGGACTCACATTTTGCTTTACATTCAAAAGCTACTGAAATATATATTTGGTTTTGCATTCTTATAGTGATCTTCAGTCAGGGGGGATTTCTCATACGAAAGGTGCTAAATTCAGATTTCCCTAAAGCAACCGCTTTAATACATACGTTGTTTAGAACATTATTTCCATGTTTGCTTATTTTGTTATGAGTGAAATCACCTACTTATTAGTGGTAAAATTAGATATTGCCCTCCATTTTTCTGTAGGACTCCAATACTTGACATCACAGAGCTCCATAAAATATAAGCCCCCCCACCACAAATTGCAGAATTACTGGGGTCTACGGCAAGGTTTCAGAGACACTCACAGCTTTACTGTCTAATGGGCCTATTTTTTTAAAGTCTGCCTAATTTAAAAATAGTTTTGTGATGTTTACTTTTTTTTTTCATCTGCCGAGATAACTTTTGTCTGGCCTTATCACCACTGCGAAAGTTCCTGCTTGAAGCGTTATTGTTTAAACTAAGCCCTTATGACAAAAAGATTGCACATGCTCAATGCCTAATTTCTCAACTCTGTAGGGGAAAATATATGGTTAGGGATACTGAAGAGGCTAGGAAAATGGGGATAACAACAACATAGGGGTTAGAGCGGGTATGGGGAAAAACGACAGATAAAATAAATAATAAAAACATTGTTAAAAAAAATAAATATTAAATAATAAAAATCTAGAATGTCACGAATGCCTATTGAATAAGGACAATAGGACCCCAATATACTGCCCCACACTGCCACACAATGCTCCTTGTTACAGACAGGAAAGCAATGCACACAGCAGCAATCACTTAACAACTCAAGACTCTGTTACACAAATGTACACACTGGCCCACACTAGGCTTGTTAGTCAAATGTATGAACAGTTCACATATCAGCAGTGAAAAGGCTAACATTGTTATTAAGCCATGCTTTTCATAAAAGGCTAATGGATTTGTTAGAGTATCAAGGACAAACTTCTTAAATTTTAGATTTAATATACAAAAGGTACAGGGCATTTAAATATAAAATCAAACCGATAACATTTGACATACAAATAATAAATGCATAGCAGTTATAGAAACAAATGGGATAAAAGTTCAGAAAATAAACTTACGTATGATAATCTGTATGCTTGGGATAGGCAAAATAGATGGACAGTTCTTCAATTAGACTGGACCTCAAGAGCTGACAATTTGTCCCTTCACAACACAGGCTTTTAAGCCAACTCAAATGGGACGACATTCAGAGGGGCCATGTTCATGCTAATGTGGGGGCCGGAAATGACCCCTGGGTGTCAACTATGGTTTGCTCGAACATATTACAAACGTTTTGACCTCTCTTAACTTTTCTCAGACATAACCCAGAAACATAGCTCCCCCTTTCAATACACCAGGCATAACCTCCTGCAGATTTATATACCAGATATTATAGAATTCCAAAAATATCAAATCTCATTCCAAAAGACATGTGACTAATGCCGCTTCCCTGCACAGCTGGTACCTATACTTCACAACCCTTGTGCGGTTTTACACCTGAGTACAGAGTGGCACACTGATTTCCCAAAATATGAAATATGAAGGCATGCTCTTTGAAGTTGATATTTCTATTTACCTGTATAAGCTTCATCTTTTGCATTTGCCTACAAGGTTCTCATCTAGGGGGGTACTTTGTTTTTACAATACCTATTGAAAGGAAGTCTGCTCTAAGTTGGAAATGGCATGCAGGATAAAGGCAATACATGGCTGTGATCTGCATATGTTAAATTAGTTTCCTGACAGAATGTCTGCTGAACCTAATTACCTCCAACTGGGCTAATTGACCAAATGTTTTTATCTGAGGGGAAGTCATGTACCTTCCTATTTATTAGATTAATATTTATCTGGGGGCTTGACATTTAATATCTTATTTGGGACCCTCACCTGACATAGAATATTAAAAAAGTAAAGGCTTTTAAAATATGCCTAGAATTAAAGGGTTAAATCATCAAGGCTGTATGCACTGTGTGGGCATTCTCTGCTGTGCACTGAGTGTAAACAAGTAGATGGGGGGAGCTAGGACCCAGGGGAGGACGATCCAGGAGGAGATGAGCCGCCTCATCAGTGTCTACAGTGTCATGCAGTGATGGCGTTAACTATGATGGAGAAAAACCTGTTAGTGGCCAAAAGTTTAACCATAATTGTTAACTTTCAGGCAGTGCAATACAGGAGAGGGGCGTGACTTTATGGCGGGGGGGGGCGGAGCACGATCAACCGCGTCATTTTGGTCCCACCCCCTGCTGCAAAATGCCATTTTGTAGCAGGGGCGGGGCCAAAATGGCGCGATTCACCGCAAATCTTGTTATTTTGGCCAGGGAATTTTGGGATGCGGGAGACTTGCCTGCTCTTCGGTTAGTCCAGGAGACCGAATCGGATTTCGGGA
>NC_134406.1:13390823-13512000 GCF_038048845.1 Mixophyes fleayi | reverse complement strand
TTGCCATTTTGCGAACTGAGCCAACAATTATAAGAACTCGGCCTATCAATGCGCAAGGAACCAGTGATTAGTGTCGGCATAATGTTACTAGTTCCTAGTGAGCTGACAGACTAAGGGGTCTATTCGTCAAGACCTGTAGTTAAGGAAGATTTTCTTTATATCACTGTAGTGATAGAAAAGTCATCTTTTTTCCAATTTATCCTTAAAAGCTCGCCAAGGCAGATCAACAATACGAAGATCAGATTTACTGCTTGCCAAGCCAGTGCAGCGTCCCTAGACGTATGTTGGTTCACGCATGTCCGCTGGATCTGAAACTGGATTTTAACGTCCAGTTCCATGTTTACTAAAAAAAAAAATTGCATCCCTTTTTGAAATGGGACTCGAAAGATACAGGCTTCCGGCTGTATTTTATGGTACGCCGGAGGTTTCATTCAGCTGCAGAATCGTTTGCGGCAAAGCCAGCCCCTTGGGAAACGGTTCTGCCTCACCCTTAACGACTCTCAGCGTAGGTGGATGTCAAACTACAGATATAAGAATGGTCGTATTCTGCCAAGTCCTGTTCTTCCATGCTTTAAAAACAGCCGTCTCCCGAGCCAACCTAGTGCAAATGCAAAGACGTATATAACAAAAAGCAAGGAGAAAAGCTGTCAAAAAATGTTACTTTGGCTAGAAGCCCTTCCTAATCACCAGACAGCTAATTTGATTTATAATGGGTTTAAATTCGGCTTTGACATTTTCTTATTTCAATCTGTTCTTTGGTTGATCATTTGAAATCATCGGAATGTCATAGTGATGTCTCAGTAAAAACTCCAGAAGGATCTTAGGGGGCCTTTTATTTCCCCCAAAATTTTAATTTTCCTCTATTAGGTGTGAGTCCCAAAAAAAAGTCCTTAAATGTACATAGACATTGGTGTTTGCAGCCTTTCTTTGGTAACCGTATGTTAAAACGCCTATAAACCACACTGCACCTATGCATTTGAAAGTGCGTGGAATCGGTTAGACTGTGACAAAACAGGAAGTTATCTTGATGCAGGAGAAAACACTACACTTCTTAAAGGCATCTCGTTACGTGTACAATGTGCTCCCATGGACATGAGAGTAAGTTTTCCATTCCATTGACATTGCGTTAGAGACGCTGAAATAGAACGCAGTGTTTAAAATAACACAGCGCCACTCAAGTTAGATGCACGCAAAACGCAAGTATGTACATTTGCTACAATGATTTTCATTTTCACATCTGTTTACATGCCCTTATCTTATGTTAGAAACACATTCATATATTGTTTCCAGAAATGGCTCCATTAAAGGACAAAGTAGACAGGATGATCTGTCAGCCAAGTCTAACATAAAGTCAGTCTTTAAGTCATGTCCAGTAAATCATCATCATCATCATCATTTATTTATATAACGCCACTAATTCCGCAGCGCTGTACAGAGAACTCTCACATCAGTCCCTGCCCCCATTGGGGCTTACAGTCTAAATTCCCTAACACACAGACAGGCAGAGACTAGGGTCAATTTGCTAGCAGCCAGTTAACCTACCAGTATGTTTTTGGAGTGTGGGAGAAAACCGGAGCACCTGGAGGAAACCCATGCAAACACAGGGAGAACAGACAAACTCCACACAGATAAGGCCATGGTCGGGAATTGAACTCATGACCCCAGTGCTGTGAGGCAGAAGTGCTAACCACTAAGCCGCCGTGCTGCCCATAGGGACCTATTTACAAAAAAAAAAGAAATAAGACCATGATTTAATGTTACCTTATCACCGCGGCAGCTGAACAATCCTGAGCGACCACAGTGCTGTGAGGCAGAAGTGCTAACCACTGAGCCACGGTTCCGCCCCCAATCTGGATCGCTTTAACTCATTAGACTTTACTTTTTAAGAAAAATATTGGAGAAACGTCTGCCGACATTTCAGTATCCAGCAGCGGCTAAAATATTCTGATATTCTTAAACAGAAAACTGAAAAAATATAAATATAAAAATAAATATATATTAAAAATATATCATCTGAATACCATACTTAAAAATAGTTTTTTTTTACTGCACCTATTACCCCTAAATTCTCGTGACACAACCAGTCTAGAGCCGTACTATAGAAAACACGGATTGCAAGTAAGTTCATTTTAAGTGGATGCCCTAGGCAACTCAGATTTTTGTGATGATGTCAGTGATGGAGATACATCTGTTTCTATGCTGTGACTGGTCCAACATCAGCACCACAAATGAGACCGATTGATGATGGGAACACACACAGTTGGTATCACTGACCTGCTGCTATGGGAATACAGTGTAATAGGACTCTAATTTTATTGACCAATATTATTGATATTTGGCACTATTCCCATAATGAAAAATCTGACATTTAAAATCGACTATTAATCTTTATTAAAAACACGGTATATTCATCTTGATGAGGTTAAACAAGGGGGAGACTGTCTAGGCAGTAATAACCCAGGAATCTTTTCTAAAAGTCTCAAATTTACTAGTAGTTCATGAATATTACATTTTAGACTTTGTATGTTACAAAATAACACAAGTTAACGTCATTATAGTCAACTATTATATCAACTATGTATCAAATTTATTTATAATTCAATGTTTAATGTTTGATATTTACAGGATAAACACCTGAAACTCAAAGGATAATTACAATGCTGCAAATGTACATAAGACTCTGTTAAATCCCCCTGCCCTATAAGAGATGCTGATTACCAGTACCGTACGTCATTCTGTGCACTGAAGAGTCAGCTCTGGGGACATGCAATGCATTGTGGGGGTTGACACAGTTTATTGAGTTCACGTACAATAAGCACTATAATAGCAGCTCACTAGTACCAATTGTTATACATCTGTGACCTTGACCCCGGATCACGTCACAGCCTTTAATAAAATCTGTACAATTATCTCTTTATTGATTTCTTCAACATAAAACAAATAGAGCACAAATCTATTCTTTCCTCATTTTTCTTTGTGTTTCTTAAATAAGGCATAAAAGTTAAGGGTCTTTTTACTCAAAAACAGTTTCAGCTTTTGGTTTCACTTGGAAAAAGAAAAAAACATAAAAAAAATGTTTTAATCACCTTCGATAAGATATAACGTGGAACCAATATTTATGTCATACTGGCTTTTTATCATTGAACATTTCTACAATATTGTCTTTTGAACAAAGTGTGAAAATAAAGAGATTAAGAAAAAAAAAAAACGTTTTAAAATAGAAAACAAACATAAAAAAAGTATATATTTTATAATAAATTCCATGTGAAAAAAAATTATTTATTATTGTTTTAATTATTATTATTTTACTATTATTATTTTTTTATTATTATTATAAAGAATTTTTTCATTGAATATCTTCTGCCATCATCAGCCTTAGATGACGCAGGATTGTTAAATTATGCTTCGCATGGAGTAGATTTCGTCGGCAAGACCCGGTGAATCTATGTCGGGGGATACCACCGGCGATGAGTAACCCTTTCTTTAGCTAGGGAGAAACCCTAACACCACCAAACACACCTGACTGCACTAGAGATAGGGCAGTTCTCTGTTTAATAAACAGGCCAGTAAGCATGCTGTGACTGGTCCAACATCAGCACCACAAATGAGACTGATTGATGATGGGAACACACACAGTTGGTATCACTGACCTGCTGCTGTGGGAATACAGTGTAACAGGACTCTAATTTTATTGATCGATGTTATTGATATTTTGCACTGTTAATGAAAAATCTGACATTTAAAGTTGGCTATTAATCTTTATTAAATATACAGCATATTCATCTTGATGGGATTAAACAAGGGGGAGACTGTCTAGGCAGCATTAACCCAGGAATCTTTTGTAAAAGTCTCAAGTTTACTAGTAGCTCAAGATTATTACACTTCAGACTATGGGGTCTATGCATCAAGCAAAAGCTTACTTAAAAGATGCGGAAACGGCTGTAGGTTTACCATGTATTAACTGCCTAACGGAGGAGATTTCATAGGCTAACACCATGCAGCATTGCAGTCCCCATAGATTACTATGGGGACTGCGATGTTCTGCAATGCATGAAGTTTTGATAAGCTATGCATTGCACGGACAGGTAAAGCCATCTCAGGATGGCGTTACTTGTCATTTCCTATGGGATTCTGCTGAAGCCTGTCTGGCTTTGCAGAATCCGGTACAGCGGAGGTGCCGTGCGCATGCGCACAGCACCTCCTCCTGTCCCCGGCAGCACTACGCTGCCGGTAAGCAGGGAAAACGGTCCCAGTATAGGGGTCACTGTCTATAGTAGTCCCGGCATTGTCTATCTTAGCGGTACCTAAATATTGATCACTGCAATGTGCAGCGATGCATATTTAGCTGTATCGCATCTTAATGATGTATAGACCCCTTTGTATGTTACAAAATAACACAAGTTAACATCATTATAGTCAACTATTATATCAACTATGTATCAATTTTATTTATAATTTAATGTTTTATATTTTACAGGATAAACACCTGAAACTTAAAGGATAATTACTATGCTGCAAATGTACATAAGACTCTGTTAAATCCCCCCTGCCTTATAAGAGATGCTGATTACCAGTACAGTACGTCATTCTGTGCACTGAAGAGTCAGCTCTGGGGACATGCAATGCATTATGGGGGTTGACACAGTTTATTGAGTTCACGTACAGTAAGCGCTTAAAATAGCAGCTCACTAGTACCAATTGTTACACATCTGTGACCTCGCGCCCCCGGATCACGTCACAGCCTTTAATAAAATCTGTACAATTAGCTCTTTATTGATTTATTCAACATAAAACGAAGAGAGCACAAATCTATTCTTTCCTGCTTTTTCTTTGTGTTTCTTAAATAAGGCGTAAAAGTTAAGGGTCTTTTAATTAAAATCAGTTTCAGTTGATGGGGAAACAAAAATGAAATAGAAAATAAATATTTAAAAAAAAAATGTATATAAAAATGTATATAAAAACATACTTGCCAGCTTTTCCTCGTTGGCTTCAGGGAGATCCCAGGGGAGGTTGGCTTGCGGGGGCGGGGCTTGAGGAATCGCATCATTTTGACACAGCTCCCTAAATGATTGTCACAATTTTGGCCAATTACAGCTGGGGGTGGGGCTAAGATGATACAATATTTGCATAATTAAGCCCGGCCCCACCACTTATCTATTGCGGGGGCGAAAGCTGAGAGGTTGCCCTGCTCTCCCGGGAGCTTGGAAGGTCTCCCAGAAATGCGGGAGTCTCCCTGACATTTGGGAGAGTAGGCAACTATGCGTTAAAGAAAAGCAGCTAATGAATCTCTATAGACTGAAGTGTCTTTTACATTTCTGTCTCCAACACTGAAGTCATGTTGTCTTACCTGTCAGTCTTTGATTGAATCTTGATCTCCATGAAAATGGCCACCTCCATGGGCATCAATACATGGACATAGGACACAATTTCTGAACTGTGTCATCATGCCACAGATGGCAAAGCCAACCACGTCTTGTACTGGCTCAGCATCAGGGAGAATGCCAGACTCTTCAGGGAGTGAGGGAGATCACCCCTATTTCAGAGAGTCTCCCTGACATTCAGGGAGAGTTGACAAGCAAGGTATAAAACAGCCCAACAACAAAATATATTTTTCAGTTGCTAAGGATAGTTGAACTAATTTAGTGTATTTTGGGGTTGGTGAATTCAAAAGTGAAAGTATTTTTTTCAAATTGGTTCTATAGATAATGGATGCCCTCAATTAAAATGGAACTTAGCCATAACGCGCACATATGCGAATCTAGCAGAACATTCTAGAAGATGAGACGCAAATATTCTAGGTGTTCACTCCCCGATCAGTCTAGAATATTCCCCCTCTGTACGTAAGTGATCGGTCACCCAACCAGCAGCAAAGTGGAGATACCAAGTACTCTTGTTTCATCTGCTTGTGGAATTGTAGGGTGAAGCAAGATCATTGGAAAAAAAGTGACATGGCCTTCAAGAAAAAATATGACTGTAGGTGCAGTAGATATGATTAACGAACCATTTATTGATAGGAAAAAAAAATCATTCTCCCACCACTCCATATCAAGCTGGGACTAATGAAACAATTTGGTAAGGCATTTACAAAGATGGCGATTGCTCAAATACATTTGTAGATCATTCCATGGACTAAGAATGGAAAAACTAAAAGCTGGAATCTTTACTGGGCCTCAAATTCGTAAACTTATCAAGGATTCTAATGTCACAAAATATATGAACGATGTTGAAGTTTCTGCCGAGTGCAGTTATGTCTCAGTTGTCAAGAACTTCTTGGGTAAGCACAAAGCAGACAATTATGAAGAACTGGTGTAAAACATGTTCACT
Organism: Mixophyes fleayi; assembly: GCF_038048845.1. Classification (NCBI taxonomy): domain Eukaryota; kingdom Metazoa; phylum Chordata; class Amphibia; order Anura; family Limnodynastidae; genus Mixophyes; species Mixophyes fleayi. The sequence goes on along the minus strand of NC_134406.1, from coordinate 13,505,676 downwards.
AATTTTACAAAATTGTGTACTAATATGAGCATAAAGGTACATTGTCGCCATAGCCACTTACACAGATTTCCAGATAATGTTGGTGATTTTAGTGAGAAAAAGGGGAGAGGTTTCATTAATATATAAAGGTGATGGAGGAAAGGTATCAAGGCAGATTGGACAGACTTTATGATGGCTGAATATTGCTTAAGGGTAGTAGAAAGGAAAAAGGAAGGTTGTTTAAAGTTGATGCACAGCTTACTCCCTAATGTATGCAATCAGATATGTATTGGTGGAATGTTTAATGGTAATTATATAGCCTTTATTGATCAATATTAAAAACTTGGTTAACAGTCAGCGAAATATAACAGACACGGTAAAAAGCTTTAGCATCAGCGAAACGCGCGTCGGATTTGCTTGCTGCCCCTGAGTTATGTCTATCTAAAATTTGAAATGTATCAACAATAAGAACCACCTAGAAGTATCCTGTCAGATCACAGGGGGGTAATAGTGCAGATCTAACAAAACCTGCACACGGCAGGGGAATTATGAGGTTCCAACTAGCGCAGATATCCTCCTAGAGAACAGTATAGCAATATTGATTGGGACTTATAAGATCCATAAGCAAACCGAGAAGGGGGGGGGGGGGGGGGTGTACTAGTACCTGGAAACCCCCTCCAAGCCTGGGGCACTGTATAATTGAGGTACCTGGATCCTGCTCCCGCTTAACATGGCTCTGCTTGGAAAGGGAGAGCTGCGTGCACCTAACAGTAGTCCACGCAGCATTGCCCATGTATATTATAGGGATAGGAAGAGTTGGAGAGCAGCCAAGCACTGTCTAATATTATAGCCACCCCCCCATGCATGCTGGTCACGTCCACTGGTGGTGTGGTGTGGAATCCCCCCTCTACAATGCCCCTGAGATCCGTATTATTGAACCAGTAATTAGGAATTATTTAATCCCATGAGAATAATGTCTCTCTCTCTCTCTACCAGTAATTTAGCAATTTACCCACACATGCTACAATTACAGTGGGGTTCTAGGTGAAGTCATCTGGTTCTACCAGTAATAACTTATTGCAACAGATTTGCAAATTATTCAGAAATACTGGGGAGGTTTTGAGAGGAATATAGCGTGCAAAAACAGCACTGTAATTTATAACCACAACAGTTATTTGACAGACTTGTGATGTAAGACACAATTAGCTGTATTATTGTGGTGTATATTATCAGCAAGCTTCGAGTTATGGATTTGGTGGTTCCATATCAACATAATCAAGGGGATATTTAATAAGTAATAAATCATGGAAAAAAGAGCATGGAACGATCCATTCAATATAAAAGGGAGCAATTTCAGCCTCAGCCTTAATGTTTAACCCTGTTTTCTAATAAGCCAGACTATATGGAAAATAATTAACCTCAATATAGACTAAGTGCTTCCAGCTTTTTTAAAATGAAGTGATTCTCAGTAAAATCTTGGATCCGGGAGAAATGCCAGCTCCCCCGGGAGCCTGACCCGAATTTCGGGAGTCTCCCGGACTTTCCGGGAGAGTTGGCAAGTATGAATTACCATTAGACACTCCACTAATACATATCTGATTGTATACATTAGGGTTTAAGCAGTGCATCAACTTTAAATAACCTTCCTTTTTTCTTTCAACCAGTATTGTTAACAGGTTTTAAGATGCACCCCTTTAATCTAGTGAAGAAATCTAGTTATTATTATTACCATGTATTTATGCAGCGCCACTAATTACGCAGCGCTGTACAAAGAACTCATTCACATCAGTCCCTGCCCCATTGGGGCTTACATTCCCTAATATACACACAGACAGACAGAGAGAGAGAGAGAGAGACTATGGTCTATTTTATAGCAGCCAATTAGCCTACTAGTATGTTTTTGGCGTGTGTGAGAGACGACCCACGCAAACACGTGGAGAACAGACAAACTCCTCACAGATAAGGCCATGGTCGGGAATTGAACTCATGACTCCAGTGCTGTAAGGCAGAAGTGCTAACCACCAAGTCACCGTGCTGCCCCAACTTAATTTAAAAACAAGGGTGTTCTTATTACCACAATTAGTGCAACAGTACCCTTTTCCCCTTTTCCTTCATCCTTCATATTGCTGGAGACTCCAACGTGATTGTCCTGTTAACCCACATAAAAGAAAATCATACAATCAGCAATTTACTATGTATTAATTGTAATTATCCGAAACAGTTTACTATGTTTATCTATTATACTGAATAAAATGCCATTATGTATTTCATGTGTTTACTTTTGTATGATGACACAATTTCAGTGCGATTTGTAAGTAGGCTCCGCCCGACCATTATATTTTTGGGTATTTTTATGTTTTTCAATAGGGCAAAAATTATCTCAAAAATGAAAGTAAATCTAGGAAAACCAATGTCATATTCGGAATCAGCACCACAAAGTTAGCCCAAAGTCACTCTATTATGATTGGCAATAAAATGAGTGTTGACCAATGTAATTTATAATAATTCCCATGTGAAAAAATGCTTTATTATTGTTTTAATAATTATTAAGTTATGCTTTGTATGGAAAAGATTTCGCCAGCAAGACCCAGTTAATTTTTTCTTTGGCGGGGATACCATGGGAGCGATAGGTGCATAAACCGTGCATTCAGCTTGACACGCCCACTTTCACCAAGCTCCTCCTATCACAAGGAAAAGCAGTGAACCGATTTTGATGAGCCATGCGTATACCCATATTCAGGGGAACAATCATACAAACATAGGTGCCGTTTTGGAGCTTCTGAAACATGGTAAGTAATGTACATGGAGTTCATCTCGATTGCCGTGTAATTCCAAGGCCACAACCTAATCTACTTGTCCCCGGCTGTCATTAACCAGAAGAGTTATCTCTCGCACCATGTTCATCTTTCATCCCTCACAATGCACCTGAGGGCCTCTGGGATTAATCTCCAGCCTCTATATTAGTGCAGCTATGGGAGAATAGAGCAATGTTCTCCATCAATCAGGAGGTCACCCTGGCTTTAGATTGACATTTGGTGACCTCTCGCTGTGCGTACCGTGCACATTATGCCGACACAGGATTGGCAGGATGTATTTCAATATATGATTTAGGATAGGATGTCGTTAATAAAGAAGTTATAATGATAGTGACTGGAAACCCAGAAACTCAACCTACATTTCATAGGTCTATTCTATGTACGGGAGAGATGTTGCCATCTTCTTCTGGCTGTGGAACACCCAAAGTTTTATAATTTACTAAACAATTCAAGTAAATAAATACAAAGTCTCACGGGGTCTGCAATCACACTAACAAAGGCTACAGATGGCATTTGGATTAATTGTCCAACTTGGCTCTCGGCCATTTACCGGAGAGTTGTACACTTTGACCAATATATATGCCGGCATGTCAACTTTCACATTCCCTGCGGTACATCTGGTATCACCGGATGATTGAAGAATTTTGGCAGAGATTCATTCCATTGTGAATTTGTGATGTGATATCAGCTATATCTAAGCTTAGTATGAAGCACTACAATAAAAGTGAGGCTTATTGCTAGAGAAATCACATATATGAAGACTTGTACATTTCACCATTCATTATGAAGGCCAAAGTTTTGGTCTCTACCAATTGTCATTTCTCGCTCATCTGACAGACAGCACAGAAGTCCAAGTGTCTCTCCCCCTCACGTCTTTGTTCCCTCTCTGAAAATCGTGCACAGAAATGTATATATATCGTAAAATACGGTGCATTTGGCAAATAGTTTGTAGGAGTTCTATGAACTTCTACACAGATAGGACCACTGTAAGCAAATGGTTTGCTGGTGGGACCTTCGAATGCTCAAATCCCGCTCTATAACTACAAAAAAGTATGTTCTTCCCACACTGACAGACCCAGTCGTTTCAAGGCCCTACATTCCAGATTTGTGGTCAAATTGTCTACATGTGTTGGACATACTACAGGACCGATCGTTGAGGAGTTAGGACAAATAACTGGATTGGATTCATGTCAATTGATAACGATCTTATTTTCTTCTGGTCATGCAACCATCTTGAGGCCAACACAAGCCACAATTTTAAGTCAATTTGGTCAAAAGTTACCAAATTACCCATCGAAAATTGAAGAAGTTATGGCCAATAATACTGCAGCCCACACCAGTGTGTGCCAGCCATGCATCAGCAAAATGTATTAAGCTGTGTCGAAGTCAAATAATTGGATGAAGTAAATCAAACTGATTAAATAGTGTTTTACCGCGCGGCTACGATCAGTACGCCATGTGTTATGATTTATGATCAAATGTAGCAGAGTTTATAGTTAAATATTATAATGTTAAATACACTTGTGTGAGATCTAAGGTTCAGAATACAGGAAACATATCATGTCTAGTATCATTCTAATCCCCTATTTATCCTCAGTTCATTCGCCTAAAGAATCGCACCTTGCATATGCAAGATATGGATTATAGGGAATAAATGATCAGAATGAAATTGTGTGTGTAATGTAAATAGACCAGTTTGAACCAGCTTTCGGCGGGAAGATTAGTATGCAGCTGTTGGAGAGCTGACCCCCACCCTTGGAGGGCATAGTTTGAACTGACCAATGAGCTGCATTATACTGGACTGTCCTGAAGCCTGAACCTATGGAAACATGCCAAATCATCTGTATTGTTTTCACTGTATAATAACAGGAGTTCTGGTGCCAGCAGGCAGTCTATTTGACCGCAGACTTCAGGACTGAATGACTGTATGCTGGATCCAGAGCGCCCGCGTATGTAATCGTCTGTACTTATATTATTGAATTATTATTTTTTTGCTTGTGCTAATAAATCACATTGTGAGTTGGAACCACACAAATCGCAGGGGACAATGTTTATTGGTAAGCGATAAAATAACTTTAATAGGTGGCAGAGGGTCCACTGAAAACCATGTCTCGATTTGGGCCGTACTCCTAATTCCAGCTGGTTACATTATAATCCTATTATTTTTACAGAGCCAGAGGCTGGAAGGCAAAATACTTTTGGATCACTGAATGGGACCGACATACACTAAACATATACAAATGTCATGCAGATAGTACCCCAGTTAAAATTAAGAATGAGGAGCCACAAATCAGGGACGCTAACCCCCCCTATGTAATTTCAGAGTATTGTCACTAAAGAACAGCAAATATCACAGACAGCAATAAAATCCCTACACAATGAACAAAGCCTTTATAGCTAGCTTATCAGGTAATTGTCTCTTACAAAAAGAGATTGCATCAAAAATGACCTCAATTGTATCTTGGGACAGTGTTCTCTAAAGAAGACTCCAACCAGATTTACCGGTGACAGCTCCTTAATTACTTTACACATAAAGACAGAACAGCTTTATGACTGAAGATACAGTATAGCACTACAAATATGCCTAGCTCCCTAAATAAAACCTTGATGAAAAGCATAACTGAATGATAGATATTGCAATATTGTCTTATTATGCAGTTAGGTTATGTCAGGGAAACTTATCAAAGAGACATTGTGTAATATTAAACACACAAGCACAGTACATATTTTACTGGTGCCTATGAAATAAGCAATAAGCAGGGAGATGCAGTTACAATCCCAGTGGTAGCTGCTTGTGGTCTTACTGTTATTAAGCTTTGCTGGTTTATCTTATATAGTACATGATCATTTTACACAGTGATGTACACAGAATTGTTCAAGCACAATGAACCAAAGCCGAAAAGTCAACATCCTAGGGGGGTATTCAATTGTCAGCATTAACGCTGAAAAACGAGCGCTCAAAAAATATTAATATTGCGCGCGAAAAGCGTTAATACGGTAGTTTACTCGCGGAATTTCAGCTCGGCGAGCTGAAATTCCGCGAGTAATTACCGTATTAACGGTAAGATTTTTTGAGCGCTCGTTTGTTAGCGTTAGCGCTAACAATTGAATACCCCCCTAAGAGTGAGACTACTGGAATACTCAGACAAGCACCATTCAAAATACTAGACAGCCCTAATTTTGGATGGTATGCCCCAATGCTAGGATCCGGAAAGAGCTGTGGCCTATCTGAAAGTCGGGGTTGCCTTGCAGTGAAGTGGGTGTGGTTTGGGCGGGTCAGTGTGCTGGTTTTGGGTGGGCCTACTTTGTCCCAATCTTCCAATGACAAATGTTGGAAGGTGTACATGGGCACACCCTCCTTCATGTCCATTTAGTATAAAAGAATTAAATTAATTTTACCAATTATTAAAAAATTATCACGTACTACAAAACAGCTTTTCAGCTACCCTCACAGAAATATAAAATATACAATAAGTAAAAAAAAATATATAATTTTAAATATACACTGAGCTACAATGTGCCCAAATAAAAAAAAAAAATAGGCATTGATAAGTTTAACAGCCTTTGCCATTTAGGGGGACCTCTATATGACACGTCTTGGTCCTACCCCCACAGGACCTCCTGGTTAATACTTTTCATGGTCCTCCTCATCCGGCAATATTAACGAACTAGAATATTTCTCAAACGTCCATGTTCACAGGGACAAATTTAATCAATAGTTAAGTAATGAAAGAAACCAAGCGCACTTCAAAAAGCGACAATTTGTGATTAAAGTTTTCCTTATTCAACAAAAGCGGTCTTTAAACCCCCAAACTGATTCGTGCCTCGCAACATTATCTCAGCCATGCAGAGTACAGCTAAAGGGCAGTGTAGCTCATTTGTGAAATAATGTCTTTAATTAACTGGTAAATGAATACTGAAAATCAAAGTTTAGCACTGAGGGTATAACCAAAAATGGGCTTCGAGGACATTACAGTCTTGTAATTAAGAAGTCAGACAAAGGATATTATGAAAACTACGCAGCCTTTTTCAGCACTTCGTCCAGGCAATTCAGATTGTAAAAGGATGCTGTTTGGTGGAACTAAGGAAGACATGTAGGAAAGGTGTTGTAACCCATAGCAACTAGTCAGATTCTGTCATTCCCCTAGTACGGTTTGAAGAATGAAAGCATGTGGATGGTTGTTATGGACATTAAGTGGCAGGGATCCTGTAAAGTGCAATAAGGTTGTACCTCTGAGACCTATTATAATTCTAGTCAATAATTTAGGAACCCCTCCTATCCAGCTATTTAAATTAAGGACTGTTTAAAAAAAAAATTCTGCAGGTCAAAAAGAGAAAAGATCTTGACACATAGTTACCAACATTTAAAAAAAAACAACAGACTTTTTTCACTTTCAATACTTCGCCTCAAGAAATATTAACTTATAAACCCTAGAAAATAATAATTGCGGTTAACATTCAAAACGAGAGAACTTTTATTGTGCAGTTGGTAAATATTAAAGGACAGGGACAAATCCTTGTGTCCTGAACATTGTGTGGTATGCAGCTCCTCTGTGCTGCTGTTTTGGACTGTGTGCCTCACCTGTGGATTTGGTCATCATTATTAACTTATACGGTGCCGTACAGAGAAAATTTGTCATTCACATCAGTCCCTGCAACATTGGAGCTTACAGTCTAAATTCCCTAACACACACACAAGTGTTTTTTTTTGTCAGCAGCCAATTAATCTTCCGTTGAGTCTTTGGAGTGTGGAAGGAAACCCACACAAACAGGGGGAGAACATACAAACTACACACAGATGAGGCCCTGGTTGGGAATTGAACCATAGTTGCCCACATTGGCAACTTGTGTCCCGAGAGGCAGTTGGGTGTGTAGTGGCGGGGCTCAAATAATTGTGTCATTAGCCCAGCCCCCAAAGCAGTCATTACTGTTTTCAGCCAATAAAAATAGAGGGCAGGGCCACAATGACTTGCACACTGCATCACTAAGCCCCGCCCCCTGTTTAATTTGCAGAGCCGGCCGGAAATCGGGAGAATTACCTGTTCTCCTGGGAGTGTGGGAGACCGTCCCGGATTTCAGGAGTATCCCGGACATTCCAGGAGAGTTGGCAAGTATGAATTGAACTCATGACCCCAGCGTTGTGAGGCAGCAGTGATAACCACTGAGTCACCGTTCTGCCTTTGAGGGGTTACACCTCCCCTGAGTGCTTGCACCCGCTTCTCTGGCTTTGTATTCCTGGGTACATGTTGAGGGGTGAAATTCAGGTGCAAAGATTGCAGTACACCATATTAGCCAATCAGACTCCTTCATTGTCTGCCCTGCAGCAGAGAGATATAAAGGTAATTGCTGACTGATTGCTATGAGTGTAAAATTTGCATCACAATATAATGTTATAAATTGAGCCCTGCAGTCATGGCGGAGAAAGGCTTTATTGCATTGCTCAATTAAAATCCCTTGCAATTAAATTTTTAGCTATTTATATAATTTGCGTTTTGTACAACTAAGGGGTCCAATCCGCATCCTGATAGCACTGATATTGGTTCAAATCACTGGGATTTCTGGAGAATAAGACCAGTAAAGAATACTCTGCCGCTCAAGGGGCCGAGCAGTAGACAGACGTTTCATTAAACTCACCAGAAAAGAAACCCCCCAAAAAGTGGACTTAGCTTTAAACATGTTTGAGTTTAATTCAGTTATCACTTTTATCTGAAGAGCGAAAATACAATCAATCTGACGGATTCTTCAGAGAACAATTAGCGCTGAGCTCAGGCATAGGACTGCTGAGCAGATTGTAATAACATCTAATCAAAATCAGTGACAGTAGAAAGAGTCTGTTTGTTGCGAGACGCTGAACCTCTGTATTCCGCTATCTGCTCCATAGAATCCTGTGACAAGTGATACAATGTAACCGCTCTGAAGTCTGTCAGAACGTCTCTGTGAATTGTACAGTCCTCACACGCCTGAGCTGCTGTCTGAAATACTAATACTTATTGCAGAAAATGAGTAATTATACAGGGGGGTGTTTTTCTTTGACCGCATCCTATACTTACTGCTGAGACTCCTCCACCCACTCATCGGCTGTTATGCTGCAAATGGAGCTGTCACAGACGGATACATATTGACAAGTCAGACATGAAGGGGGTTTCCCTGCTCTCCACGGCACCTCTGCACTCTGGAAAATGAATGCACATTAGGATATTACTGTATCATTATTGAGAGAATTGCAGCATTGAGAGAGCCTATGGCTGTGCCTATAATGAGGATATACACCGATCAGCCACAACATTACAACCACTTGCCTAATATTATGTGCCACCAAAACAGCTGTGGCCCATCAAGGCGTGGACTTCACAAGACAAGACAAGGTGTCCTGTTAGATATCAAGAATATCAAGACGTTAGCAGCAGATATTTTAAGTTGCGAGGTGGGGCCTCCATGGCTGGGACTTTGTTTTCCAGCATGTCCCACAGATGCTCGATCAGATGGAAAGCTGGGGAATTTAGGGGCAAGTCCACACCTTGAACTCTTTGTCATGTTCCTCAAACTATTCCTGAAATTTTTTTGCAGTGTAGCAGTGCACATTAACCTGGTGAAAGAGGCCACTGCCATCAGGGAATACCACTGCCATGAAGGCATGTATTTGGTCTGCAACAATGTTTAGGTAGGTGGCACATGTCAAAGTAACATCCACATGAATGCCAGGACCCAAGGTTTCCTAGCAGAACATTGCCCAGAGCATCACAATGCCTCTACCAGCTTGTCTTCTTCCCATAGTGCATCCTGGTGCCATCTCTTCCTCGGGTAAACAATGCACACGCACCCGGCCGTCCACATGATGTACAAGAAAACATGATTCATCAGACCAGGTCATCTTCTTCCATTGCTCCATGGTCCAGTTGTAGAACTCACATGCCCATTGTAGGCGCTTTCAGCGGTGAACAGGGGTCAGCATGGGCACTCTGACCAGTCTGTGGAAACGCAGCCCCCAAACACAACAACCTGTGATGAACTGTGTGTTCTGACACCTTTCTATCATAGCCAGCATTAACTTTTTAGCAATTTGTGCTACAGTAACTCTTCTGTGGGATTGGACCAGACGGGCTAGCCTTTGCTCCCCATGCGCGTCAATGAGCCTTGGGCATCCTCGACCCTGTCGCTGGTTTACCAGTTGTCTTTTCTTGGACCACTTTTGGCAGGTACTAACCACTGCTCTGGCCCAGTCCATCTAGCCATCACAATTTGGCCCTTGTCACAGTAGCTCAGATCCTTACACTTGCTCATTTTTCCTGGTTCCATCACATCACCTTCAAGAACTGTCTGTTTACTCACTGCCTAAAATATCCCTAATATATAATCAATGTTATTCATTTCAATTGTCAGTGGTTTAAATGTCGTGGCTGTTCCGTGTAGATAATGGGTAGTATCATTGCAGACCGTTAGCGTGTGAGCAGGGCCCTTGTACCTATTTCTCTGTTTGTTAAAGGACATTCTGGTTTTATTAATGTGTGCACTCATTACTGTACGCACCTGTCTCAGGCTGTTCATATTTGGGGTGGGGGGTAAGGGGAGCAGATGTAGGAAATTATTATATAACATTTTTGTTACTGCAGGTATCTAAATGATAGTTTTCCCATTGTTTGTGGAGAACGATCATTCAAATGAAAACATGTGTCTTTTATAGAGTTCGTTGCACTTCTACCACTGATGCTTTTGGTTTGTTCACTAGATAAGACGATACAGCGGCTGTCCTAGGCGGCAGCATGTTTATGCCCATTCACGTTCCTAGTAAGAACTATATATTTTTTTAAAAGTAAAAACAAAAGTAATGTTAAAGGACAATTAATTTGGAAATAAGAAAAAAGTGTTATATAATAAATTGCAACAATTATTAATATTACTAACATTACCTCTACGAAAAAAAGGATATGATCCCTGAAATCACATGTTCCGCCATGACCAATCAGGCTCACCGTAGTATGCTATAACCTCTCCCCTGAGGAGCTAGGACACACCCCTGAGCTTTAGCAAACAAAGGTTTTTGAAATCTAGTTGCCATCCACAACTTTGCCTTTTACCTAAGCTCTGCACACTGAAAACATGTTCCTTTCTGCATAGAATTTTATGCTCACTATCTCCTTACAGTGAAATTGCTGTTATTATGTGTTATATTTATCAATGGGGGGGGACAGAGCAGGGGTTTTCACCAGTGATAGGGGACGTTATCACATAGCCCAATGTAAAAAAAAGGATTACCGCATTGTTATTGCCATCTACAACCGTGTCAGCAGTACGATCTACCAGATTTTGGAAAACAATTTACCAAGTATTGTGGTGGTACTTGTTTCCATATATATTTAATGTTTTTTTTAAAATACATTTTATTTTTATTTTATTTTTTTTAACTGGTTTATTTTTGTTAAACAAAGTAGAACTAAAAAACCATATCTGCTCCACTGCGAATGCGCGAGCCGATAAGCCAACTCATGACACTCGCACATCTGCAACAACTGGCCCGCCAAGCAGATAAGTTATCCCTTTCCACTATGGGCCAAAATTGCTGGGTCAACTGAAGTTTGCTTTTCGAATATTTTTCTTGCTAAATTGTGTCCACAGGTCCACAATAGGCCTCTCAATTATAACTAGGGGCCTGATTCATTAAGGATCTTAACTTGAGAAACTTCTTATTTCAGTCTCCTGGACAAAACCATGTTACAATGCAAGGGGTGCAAATTAGTTTTCTGTGGCAGCACAGTGGCCTAGTGGTTAGCACTTGTGCTTCGCAGCACTGGGGTCATGAGTTCAATTCCCGACCATGGCCTTATCTGTGTGGAGTTTGTATGTTCTCCCTGTGTTTGCGTGGGTTTCCTCCGGGTGCTCCGGTTTCCTCCCACACTCCAAAAACATACTGGTAGGTTAATTGGCTGCTATCAAAAATTGACCCTAGTCTCTACCTCTCTGTCTGTATGTATATGTCTATGTGTGTGAGTGTGTGTCTATATTAGGGAATTTAGACTGTAAGCTCCAATGGGGCAGGGACTGATGTGAATGAGTTCTCTGTACAGCGCTGCGGAATTAGTGGCGCTATATAAATAAATGATGATAATGATGTTTTGCACATAAGTTGAATACTGACTGTTTTTTCATGTAGCACACAAATATCAACTTTAAATCTCAGTGTACAAATAAGCTATCAAGTATTTGTGTGCTACATGAAAAAACAGTCAGTATTTAACTTATGTGCAAAACAGAATGCTAATTTGCACCCCTTGCATTGTAACATGGTTTTGTCCAGGAGACTGAAATAAGAAGTTTCTCAAGTTAAGATCCTTAATGAATCAGGCCCCAGGTCCCTAAATTATATAATTGAGCAAACGGGTGGATTTCTAAATTAGAATGGATTTTTATCTATTTTTCAAGTATTACATAGATCAGAGACCACAAGGAGAGCCTGTGAGCAGGACCCCGCTGTACGGTAAATACAATCATATCATTTGCTCCAAGATCTTTTCTTAAGATCAGGTGGAAAAAAAAAAATGTTGCGACGCTTTAAAAATGAGTGTTGTGTCTCTTATTCCTAGTCATTCAGTAAATAAACAAATGTTGTTTCTGGCAAGTATTCACAATAAAATATTATTTTCAACGCAATAAATTACTACTGAACCTGTAATTAATTCATATAGATAAGAAACTCTCAGTGTATGTGAATAACTCGTTATTTATTGAAAACCGCTGAGAGAATGGCTCATGCTCATAATTAATCAACTGTAAATGTAGCTTAATTAATAATAATAATTATTTAGTATTAGTCATAGAAGGTCTAATTATCAATGATAGATCTAACAGTAGTTTGCAGACTTTCCAACCATCCATCACTTGCAGAAATGTTGTCAAAAGACTTTTGGCTTTGAAAGACTTAGTCCAGAGAATAAGAGAAATTTATTGAGCTGCAAAACTGAAAGTTTTCAGAGCAAAAGCTGTTTTGTAATTTCATGTGCTTACTTTGCACAATTGTACCCCCATTGTGTGGGTTTTATGCATGGATTGTGCACGTCATGATGGCACACCATTTGACTTCTTTTGATGAGACTAGTTGGGTGGAACAAAACATGTGGGCAAAACGCGGATAGTACCCGACTATAAAATAAGGATTTGTATTAAATGAGCTTCATGGGGTAGAGATTACACATTTAAGGAGGGTGTACTCACTTTAGAAGCTCAGAACCTCTTTCTCACAACAATTACTTGTTACACAGCCTTGGGGGTGCTGTAGATCTGACCATGTATCAACCTACAATTTCAGAGTGACGCGTTTTACAATAAGAGTACCAATGTTATAAAAACACAAAAAGGTACAAAAATATGACATATGTAACACATGTAATTAAACTGGTCCTGATACACCATTACTCTCATTACTATTTTAAGTCATGAATGAGCAGTATTTTTGGAGACAAAATTTAAAAGTTGCTATTAAATCGGGCGGGGGGATGGTTAAAAAAAAGTGTCAATAAGCAGGAATTTTAAATGACGCGTTTTACTTTTGCTGACCCTCATTTTCCCATTTTGGCGAACAATGCGGCCACAGAGCTTTCCATGAAAACACAACTATCGAGCAATATTGTACATTTCACTTTTATGATAAAGTTTTATTTCTATTGAATTATAACAATGTATATTTTCCTTTTTAATTGTTCTGTGGGGCATTGTAGAAACATTTTTAGTTGTGATCATTGTTATACAGTTTGGTGATCTGAGAATATAACAGCTTTGTCCATCCTCAAGTATATCAAACATACTATTACACTTAGCGCATATGTTCTTTTGTCTTTAACTTTTTACACCACTGGTTTGTCAGAAATATGTAGCAAAATACCAGTCTCATTGGGACTTCAGAGCTCATAAAAATATGACAGCTTTAAACATTTTTGCAGGACATTGCAACGTCCTGGAAAATTCGTAAAGACTAGTAATTTCATTTGAAAGGGAGATACACAGAATCTAGAACAATTCATTTGCTTTTTTAATAACTGTTTCAGTTAAAATACAGTCACAGTGAAATTCAGTATCTTACTACCTATATTATCTCCATTGTGGGTAACTGCATAACAATAGTAAAATGGTAGACTGTAATAGTTAAATACTAGTTGATATCTATAATTTCAGACACTGGTTACTCAATATCCCATAAGTACAGCTTTGTCGTTTGAAACAGAACTGCACAGAGCAGATAGATTAGTAAGCCTTCTTAATTTAAACATCGATAAGAATAAAGTATGACAAAATTATATTAGATAATATAATATTAGACAATAGCTAGTATTCGACAGATCTCTAATTTTACCTGACAAACCCTGTAATCTGATCAAACAGCAGAGTTTTAGATTTAATTCAGATTTTAAGGCAAAAGAAAATACATCCTAAAAAAAAAACCAAAAGGAATATCTTCGCATATTTTCAGATGTAGTCCATACCTTGGCCTCTTCAAAGCACATCAGGAACAAAATCCAAAAGAAATAATAGAAGGGATAGACGGCTGAAACTAGCTTGGGTAAAAGAATCTTGGTTGAAACAAAGGTGGATCCTATTACACTATACAAAGGACTAATCAATAAAGGAATTCCATCTAATTGATGATCAAATAACACAAAAATAGTCCAATAAAGGAGAGTACAAAAGGATCAGTTTGTATAGTTGAGACATTTGTGATGTAAAATGGGACAGGTAGTTGAAATGTATCCTCTAACAACTTCTGGAGGGATCACTCCTCTATGGGACCACGCCACAAGTAACCAGTTTCTCAAAAGTGGATACTATGTATTTGAAAGACTAGATATATAAATACATATATATTCCTATATTTAAGGAACCAGTAAATAAGTGACTGTTGCATCCAACTGCATTATGTAAGAGACAAGTCTGACTTTAATTAATTAAGCCCCATTCAGCTGAGCTATCAAATTGTATAGAAGTATATTGCTTTTACATTTTGGTATATATATTGATCCACTACTGTTTATAGGCTATTGTATTTTAACTTGGCCTTTTTTTATCATTAATTATTATGCTCTGATGCATTACACGTCACTTTTATAACAAATGTTGATTTTATTTGATTATGTCAATGATGCAATGTCTTTTTAATTGCTCCGTGAGCACAATAAAAGCATTCTTGATTTTGTGTTCAAACCTCAACAAATTATATCTGCACACACACATACATAATATAATATAAAGATAGAATTTCCCCTCTGCTCCACGGGAGGTTTCTGTCCTCCCTGAGCTTGCCTTATATTTATATTTTATTAGGTATATACACGCAGTGGCGACTTTATTAGATACACCTGCTCATTAAAGCAAAAATCTACTCAGCCAATCATATGACAGCAACTTAGTGCATAAGGATATGTAGACGTGGTCTACAGGTTCTGTTTGTGTTCAGATCAGAGAACAGAATGGGGAAGAAATGTGATCTAGGTGGAATGACTGTAGGTGGCAGACGGGGTGGTCCGAGTATCTCAGAGACTGCTGATCTCCTGGAATCTTCATACACAACAGTCTGTACAGTCTACAGAGTATGATGCGCAAAACTAAAAACATCCAGGTACCTGCAACGCCTTGATAATGAGAGAGGTCAGAGGAGAATGGTCAGACTGGTTCAAGCAGACGGGAAGGCGACAGTAACCTGACGTTACAACAGTGGTACATAGAAGAGCAACTCTGACCGCACAGCACTTCGGACATTGAAGTGGATGGGCTACATCAGCAGAGAACCACATCAGGCTCCACTGCTGCCAGCTAAGAACAGAGAACTGAGGCTTCAGTGGGCACAATCTCACCAAAACTGGACAGTTGAAAACTGGAAAAATGTCACCTGCTCTGACGAATCTCCATTTCTGCAGCAGGGGTCAGATTTTGCAGTAAACATAAATCCATGGATCATCCTGCCCTGTGCCAGTGGTGCTGGTGGTAATGGTGTGGTTTTCTTTGCACACATTAGGTCCCTTAATACCAGCTGAGTATTATTTAAATGCCCCAGCTTACCCGAGTCTTGTTGCAGAACCCAATACATGTGGTGGAACGTGAGATTTGCAGCCATGAAATCTGCTGCAATATGTGTTTTAAACACAATCAGACCGGCGGGCAGCATCCTCTGCCTGGTCTCTGCCGGCAGGGACATGAATATAATGGGATGCCACATACAGCCCGCACCTGCTAGAAGATGTAAGGGGCGGGGCACTAAATCGCCCCATCCCTAAAAAAATCTAGGTCCGCCCCTGTCTCCGATCTTCCCTCCAAACACTTCCCATCCGGTTTCAATGATGCTACTGTTTATTTATTTAATATATAAAGTTTTATACATTTGTAAGAAAACAAGGACCTTGTGTATGTTATTTTTATTATTCTGTATAATGATTGTACTTATACAGGTGACCTTTCAAATAAAGAGGTTGAAAAAATGTGCAGCAACTGTGCGATGCTATCATGTGAACACAAAATAGCGTCTCTAAGTAATGTTACCAGAACCTTACTAAATACTTACCAAAAAGAACTCTCAGGACTAAGTAATAAAGTTGCCAATAAGTGTACATAGCTACAAAGCTATGTACACTTAAAAAATGCAATTAACAAAACACTAAAGTCAAAGAAGTAATTGGTATAAAACCTGAGAAAGGGGAAAACGAAGGAAAATCTAATAGCAACAAAAACGTAAAGCAAAACAATGAAAAAACGCGCGGGCGGCAATTTGCTATTGACCACAGCGATTCATTATGTTGAGCGGTTTGTACCAACAATAAAATGTCAACACATAATGGAAAAATCACAGACGCACCGAAAAATAAAATGTTAACTTGAGGTAAAAAAAATAAAAAACATGCCAAAGATACCCAGTCTGTATATTTCATTACTAACATTTGAACCATAGTTGCCAACATTTTTATGTCTCCCCCCTCTGGGATGGGGAGGTCAAGGGGCAAGTAGTGGTGCATGTGGTTCTGTGAATCGCATCATCGCACCACAGGGTGTCATCGAGGAACCACACAAGCCCACTTCACTGGGGGGGGTGGGCAGAAGGCGGGTGGATGACCTGCCCTCCCTTGAGTCTGCGAGAGTTACCCCAAATTCAAGAGTCTCCAGGATATTGCAGGAGTGTGTACAAGTATGATAGGTCATACTTGCCAACTCCCGGAAACTTGCTCCCGGGAGTTGGGGGCGTGACTGAAGGGCGGGAGGGGGTGGGGCAAGGCCAATCGCGTCATTTTGGCCCAGCCCCCCGCGAAAACGTACTGTATTTATGAGAGTGCACTCAATCATTAAACTGGAGTAAACAACTGTTTTCTGTCCTGCCCACCAAAATGGCGTGATTCACCGAGAATCGCGTCAAATGATCCGGGAGATATGCCAGCTCCCCCGGGAGCCCGGGAGTGTGACCTGAATTTCGGGCGTCTCCCGAACTTTCCGGGAGAGTTGGCAAGTATGTGATAGGTCAGTACAAAATATCTAGCTACATTTTATGGAATTAGATATATGATAACATCCTGTGAAATCAGGGAAATAGCTGCTGGATTGGGGAATGAGGGGGTCCAAGAAAAAACTATACCAACCAGAAAAGTGTAAAATTGGAGAATATAAAATAAGGGTTTGACTATATTCCACATCAGGCAAGTAGAACATATGGCTTATACACTAAATTATCCTGCTCTACTCACCACTAACCTGTAACGAACCAAAGCCCTCCGTTTTTCCAGTCAATGTATTTTATTGATTATCTTCTTGTTCCGGCCATATGTAGGTTTAATGCATTTTGGAAATAGAGCAAAGTCGACTCACATGGGCAGCTGGTGGATAGAGAAATCTTAAACCTTCTCTAGTACGGGAGTAAAATCAATACTGTAAACCTCTAGGAGTTATAAGTGCAGATACAAAGTAACCACGTGAGGAATTCTGAGAACATTTAGTTTTTGCTGACAGTTTACGAAAAAAATGACTGGTGGTTTCCAATTGTTACTGACACATTATATAAATATTATGAAACGGTATGATAAATTATAAGCGGGTGGCTCAGAAAATGAAAACAGGTGCCTCACGCTATGTGTAGTTTAGTAGTGTTAGTTGGACGTCATCTATTTACTATAATTTTAATATCTTGCTAGAATTCTTACCGGTAGACAACAATCTTAATTGCTTTACTGACTGGTGCTAAATCTACAAACAATTGGCAGACAAGACTCTGAAAAAGTCATTTTAGAAAGCGCAAATATGTTTTGAGACTATTTTTGTGCAAATACACAATTTTTTTACGGGGGCTGTGCATGGATTTGCAGTCCAGGATGGCAGCGTCGGTAAAGGGGTGCAAAAGATAGCGAGGTGGGTAACGGGGCGGAGAGATGGGCCGTTCCTTGCCGAGTGTGGGTAAGGTGCATGAGTTATTCACAAACATACAAAAATTAAATTTTATTTTGTGGGACAAAATTATTTCAATGTAATGAAGGATTGCAGAAGACTCATTTAGGGCGGTGTTCAATGTCTTGCAGGGGGCTGCACAGCGTTCTCCACCCTGTAAAAGGATTTGAAAGTTGAGTCTTCAGACACAGTGCCACAGTGACCCCGCCCCCTGCTGTGGAATGGCGCGTTTGTAAGCATTGTGCATTGGGGGGGGGGGGAAATAATAGGGAGGTGGCTGGGATCCAGGGGTACGCCTGTTCTTATGGGAGACTCACGGACATTCCGGTAGACTAGGTAGATATGGTTCAAAATGCCGGGTGTTCTACGGCCATAATAGGTTCTTTTGCATAAACAGAAAGCCTGTACTTTCCTAAAGGACCTTTTCAGTACTCACAGAGTACATGTAGAGGTAAAATGTGTAGTTTTATGCACAAAAAATGTATGAAGAAATGTAGCATATTTCATGGGCGACAGCAATTAGCTCCATATTACCTGTCATATTATCACACGGACACCTGCTAAATAATTATAATATATTTCTAACATTAATAGAAAACAACTGCGCACATGTCGAAATACATACCGCATAGCTGAAGAGTTTCCCGTGCTCGCTGAAACCATATAGTATATAATAATAGAATGTAACAATGTGTGAATTCATCCCAGTAAATGTCAGGGTGTCAGGAATGTTATACAAGCTTTGAAAACAAAAGGGAAAATCTGTCAAATACAGGGAATGATAGATATGGTAACATGATGATTGTATATAGAACAAAGGATGGCAGTTGGACATTTTCCACTCCAGAAGTGGGCATCTGACAGTCTGCGCTACAATTCTCAATGAATGAAAACTTCATGCAAGTCCTATCTGCTGATTTAACATCCTGGGCTCTATTGATTAAAGGGTGAAAAGCCCAATCTCCGGCAAAGACGGGTGTTTTCACCAGATAAATAGCTTCGCTCTATACAACCAAGGGTATTTCTACATTAGCCGGATCTAAGCAGCAAAAGCTTCCACATGCAGATAACACCCATAATCCTGTTATCACCATCTCAGGCAGATCGCGGGCAGCACGGTGGCTCAGTGGTTAGCACTTCTGCCTCACAGCACTGGAGTCATGAGTTCAATTCCCAACCATGGCCTTATCTGTGTGGAGTTTGTATGTTCTCCCCGTGTTTGCATGGGTTTCCTCCTGGTGCTCTGGTTTCCTCCCACATTCCAAAAACATATTAGTAGGTTAATTGGCCGATATCAAAATTGACCCTAGACTGTGTCTGTGTGTATGTTAGGGAATTTAGACTGTAAGCCCAATGGGGCAGGGACTGATATGAGTGAGTTCTCTGTACAGCGCTGCGGAATCAGTGGCGCTAAATAAATAAATGGTGATGATGATGAAAGTAAAAGAAAAAATGTTATTAATTATATTATTTAAATTAAATCTAAAAAAAATGTAGAGCATTTCTAAGCTGCCTCTGCAAACGGGGGGGGGGGGGGGGGGGGATTTACAGAAAAGCGGTTGGAGTTTTACCTTTTTTTTACTCATTTGTGAAAGGAGTCTGGGAGGACGGGGGGCGAGGTTAATTCTGTTCCACTTTCGGAATTCTAAATGTTGGGCGGTACGCAAAGGATACGGTGATACAAATTTTGACATTGCGCACAGTATAGGTAAATTCACATGTCACAGAATTTATAGTTTTTGAATGAATGGGCAATCCATGCATGGGTAACTTATTTCCACCCCTCCTCCCCGGCAGACAGCTGTGCAAAACGGTTCGAGAGGAGACAAATATGAATGAAAGAGTGTAAAGCTATTATTTTCCTATTATTATTATTATTATTATTATTATTATTTATTTATAGGGCGCCACTAGGTATCCGTAGCGCCGTACAGGGACAGACAGAAATACAGTACAGGGTGAGACATCACGGAACAGTTAACAAAAAGCACAGTAACTCAGAAGCTCAAAGTACAGCTAGATGACGTACATAATTGCCCATAATACATAGGAGTCTATTTATGAGAGTGCACTAAATCATTAAACTGGAGTAAACAGCTGTTTTCTCCGGAGAATGGCCAACTCACAGTATATGAAGGGGTTAACACAGGAGCGATCACAGATTTCTCCAGCATTAATCTACTTCTCTTGGGTGACCGCAGTCATCATAGACCTTTGTGTCGACTGTGTTTGTAGCAATTTACTAAGCACAAACTAATGCTATCTCAGGATGGCGTTACCTGACCTGACTTTGGGGTCCATTGAAGCAGGAATGGCTGCACATGACCTTTAAATCCGCAAGCCGCACATGTGCAGCTCAGATTCAGCATTCGACGCCAGCGTTAGGCTGCTGGTGGAGACTTCAAGCACTTGGTGTAGCAGGGGCTGCTGCTGGGGCTCCTTAAGTAGCAGCAGTGATTTCCAGCAATGCAGTGATTGGGAAGCACAGTGGCCTAGTGGTTAGCACTTCTGCCTTACAGCACTGGGGTCATGAGTTTTATTCTCAAACATGGCCTTATCTGTGAGGAGTTTGTATGTTCTCCCTGTGTTTGCGTGGGTTTCCTCCAGGTGCACCGGTTTCCTCCCACACTCCAAAAAAACATACTGGTAGGTTAATTGTCTGCTATCAAAATTGACCCTAGTGTCTCCCTTTCAGTCTGTCTGTGTGTGTGTGAGTGTGTATCTATATTAGGGAATTTAGACTGTAAGCTCCAATGGGGCAGGGACTGATGTGAATGAGTTCTATGTACAGCGCTGCGGAACTAGTGGCGCTATATAAATAAATGGTGATGATGATGATGATGATGATGATGATGAATACATCTTGCTTGACACCGCACTAGTTTAATAAATAGACCCCATAGACTACAATGTCCTCAGCAACAATTTAATATAACGTGTGTCTCTCCTATAACAGCTCTCACTGTGTAACTGTATAACCGGCCTTTAGCTCTGACACACAGACAACACACGGAATGAATATTTCTTGGGCAATTCAGGTTTATAAACGTCAATGAAGTGCCAGGTCTGAGAATTATTCAGTTTACAGACTGATCCTATAAATGGGGCATAAGGAAGTTATTTAGAGGAAAGTTCTGAAGTGAAGTTCTCACTTAGATTCTACTTATAAATACGTAATATACAATATGGGACATGGAACGTGGACGATTATGGCATACAAACACTGTATGGCTGCATAGTAATAATGTTCTGAGTTCTGATGCCTGCAACGTATTCATGTCTAAGCAGTTATCTCAGTGAATAGGAGTCTAAAATAACCCTCCGTGTTATGTAGTCCTGCGTCATTCATGTTGTTGGAAATAATTAATGCCGCACATGTCTGATTAAACATTCCATGAACATTTCCTTTCATTTTCACTGAATATTAAACACTTTCTTCTACGAATTCAGCCGTGCACCTACTATTTCAGCGAGAGTTATATATTTATTTTTAGGGCAGCTACTTGGACACAATGAGAGAGATAACATAGGAAGCATTAATATAATATTCATTGGAAATCAAAGTGTATATGTTTAATTATTATTAGTCCATTTGCAACCATTACTGATTCTTTTGTTTAATTACCCCTGGAAGGATGTGACTTCTGGGAATGTTCCTTGTCTAACTGCACAGTATCACGTTCCCTGTTCATTATGCTAGATTTAGTTTTAAGAGAATGCGCTAACTTTGTAAACGCGAACAGAACTGCGCAGAACTACGCAGCCACGTTCTGAATTATGTGCGGCGGATTTATCAGACCTTCTACAAAGGAGAACTGGAGGTGTAGCCCATAGCAATCAATCAGATTCTAGCTATTGTTATTATTTTTTATTTATAATGCGCCACAAAAGATCCGCGCAGTGGCATATGTGGCGCTTACAGTAGTGTACAATAAACAGACAGCAACGATACATCATACAATACATAATACATGAAAAGCAAAATGATACATAGATCAGACATTTACTACATGAGAGGTTGGACCTGATGGTGAAGAATTTAAATGTAATTCAGAAGTGGTTAGCACTTCTGCCTCACAGCACTGGGGTCATGAGTTTGATTCCCGACCATGGCCTTATCTGTGTGGAGTTTGTATGTTCTCCCCGTGTTTGCGTGGGTTTCCTCTGGGTGCTCCGGTTTCCTCCCACACTCCAAAAACATACTGGTAGGTTAACTGGCTGCTATCAAAATTGACCCTAGTCTCTGTCTGTCTGTCTGTGTGTGTTTGTTAGGAATTTTAGACTGTAAGCTCCAATGGGGCAGAGACTGAGGTAAATGAGTTCTCTGTACAGCGCTGCGGAATTAGTGGTGCTATATAAATAGATGGTGATGAACAGGTGCGGGCGTTTTTAAAGCCGATTGGAGAAGCCACGTGATTGTCCAGCCACTGACCTCCGGACATGTTTGGTGGAAGCCTGGTGCGGATAGAATAACGTATCCAGCAAACACCAGGGGGTAAATGTAGGAACCTCCGGATTCTTCAACTCCGGCGAGTTCTGCGTCTTCAGCGCTTAAATTTAAAGCGGCGCTGCCTTGTAAAGGGAAACTTCCCTTTACAAGGCAGCGCCGCTTTAAATTTAAGCGCTGAAGACGCTGAACTCGCCGGAGTTGAAGAATCCGGAGGTTCCTACATTTACCCCCAGATGTACCAGAAGCCGCACATTTCATTTGTGGTAGGGGGCTTTGTTGATAAAAACAATAACGATCCTGAAGTTCTCTTCTTAACAATAACAGTGGTGTAACCCTTGCTGTTTTCTTGATCTGTAATAAGTCCCTAACCTTGTATTTTATACAAAATCAGACAATAGAATACAAAGTATACAAATATAATGTATCCTACAATTACCCCGAGCTCCTGTGTTTACAGTTTTCTAAAACAAAGCAGCCAGTTGTCTCTCCCGATCGTGGTTTATTAAACAACCCCCCTCCCCCCCCCCACCGCCGATATATATATAATTTTACCGATCCTCAATAACGCTAAAATGGAGTGACAAACACACAAGATAGAGTCAATACAACAAGTTTGACCAGCCTGTGGGGCACATTTATCAATATTCACATAAAGTGAAAAGTAGTTTTCAATCCTTATCGCAATGATAAGGATTGAACTACTTCTCACATTTATATACAGCCGTGCAGAGAAACAGCAGTTCCGAAAAACTGCTGTTTCAGTGATAAAAAAAAACATACTTACCCCCCTCTTCAGAAGCGCTGTCTTCGGGTCTTCTCTTCACTCTTCAATTGCGCATGTCCAGTTCCAAGAACTGGACATGCGCACACAGATCCCCACTCTGTCTCTGCAACGATAGTTGCAGAGAGAGCGCGCTGAGTGACAGGGAGGGATCATGTGATCCCTCCACACATGCGCTGTCCAGCTCTGCTCTTCGGAGCAGAGCTGACAGCATTAGATTTCTTCCATTCCGATGATGTACGCCAGCCTCAGCTGGCGTACATTAACATGACAAGTTCCCGAAAAAAATGTTTTTCCGGGACTTGTTAGATTGCGGCCAGGAGCAGTCACCATACTGTTGTATGGTGACTGCTCGCAAAAACGATCTGAAGTGAAAAGCAGTCATTTTCATCAGTCATCAGTGCGATGGGACTTTAATAAATTTGCGTTGGACACTTTCCGGACCAAATTACACGGTAAGTGCACGATAGTGCAATACCGTTTTTTCTTAAATATGCCCCTATGTCTCTATCCCCGGAGGCTTGTCAGGCATGATGGAACATGTAGCTCTATATCGACTAGAGAGCAATGACTTGCCCAACTCTGCAAGGGATCACAGTAGCGCTGAACAAATATCTGAAGAGTGGTGAGGCCTGCTGGGATCTGTAGTTCTACAGCGCCTGGCTCAACAGAGGTAGCCTGGCTCTGCAATAACGAGCAATAGCATAGAATCAAACAACTGCAGACTATCACAAAGAGAAGGGACAACTACATGGAAATATACAGTGAGAACCCAAGGTGCAGGGCAGAGAAGAGATTTGAAAAGCTTGTGGTAGAATTAAGTTTGTTATTTCGTTAATATATAAAGGAACATATATAGATGATATTGGCTCGTGAATGCCAGGTTATAATCAGATTCAGCAGCTGTCTCAATGATCAGTAAAGGGAAAAAACAAAGCAGCATTAAACAGCCTGGTGAGAAGATCTGAGAAAGCACCTATTAAAAACCATGGAGTCTATTTATCATTGGTGGGCATTGGGCAAAGGTACTTAAGGATCTGAGTTGCTGCTAATCACAGCAATGCAGAAAGATGCAACGCTGTTATTCAAGAATACTTACCAGCCTTGTGATTCTCTGGGGAAAAAAAAACCCTCTCTGCTATGAAGCTCTTGTTTCGGTGCGAAAGGCACTGGCTCCATTGGAGAAACGGAGTTGACTTACTGCGTATGCGTTGATGTTTCGTCACTCACGGGCAGTAAAGTCAACTGTTTCCTAAGGAGGGGAGGAGCATTCAGCCTGCAAATAGGATCCTCTCCAGCGGGAGCGCACTCCATTGGGGAAGGTAAGTTAACTTTTTAGTGGTAGCAGTGAAAAGCAAAGCTTGATGAATAGTGGCAGCATGCTCTTGTGCCCATGGGCACGCTGCCACTTGTAGTGCCACAACTATGTACTTTAAATGGAGCCCCCATTTGGAAATATTAAGTGTTGCCACATCAGCAAAATAAATTATTATTGCCCCACTGGTAAGCCACAATAATAATAATATTGTCTCTAATAATATTGTCCCTATATCGGCTCTCGCTTTTCTCTGCACCTCTCAGTGGCTCTTACCTGTCATCCGCGCCCGCCCTCTTGGGCTCAGGTTTCCAGCTTGTGCTAAATATCCCTCACCCTTAACCAGTGTCGGACTGGGGCATGAAGGGCCCACCAGGGGACAGCAACGCTAGGGGCCCACCATAGGGGGTGTGGCCAACCATCAAAGAGGCGAGACCAGACACTAGAGGGGGAGTGGTCAGCCCACAAAGGACAGCTAGCACAATAGTGTAGTATATAAAGAATGCAGTGTGTATAAAGAGTACAGTCTTGATCTGCACCTTAGATTGGGCAGAAGAGTCACCAAAAATCGGGATTATCCCACTAGACTAGGCTTGACTAACCTGTGGAACTCCAGGTGTTGTGAAACTACAAGCCTCAGCATGCTTTAACAATATATAGCAGCCTATTTCTGGAAGGGTATGCTGGGACTTGTAGTTTCACAAAACCTGGAGTGCCACAGGTTAGCCAAGCCTGCACTAGACTCAGAACATTTGACAGACTGTCCTACCTGTTCTTGTCACCACCTGTGGCTGCTGGTTTCTTTAGCTGCGGCTTGTCTGGATCCTGGATGTTGAGGGGTCCTATTTGGAAAAAATAATGGGTACATTTAGAAGATTCCAACCAGCCCCGGCGTTAAATCAATAGGACCCACATTTAATACTTAGGACTTCCTCCAGCCCCAACATAAAAGTAATAGTATTCCAATTTAATAAACCTATTTCCCTCCCAACAGACAGCCCCTGCAATAAATTAATCACATTTACAAATAATAAATATACCTATTTCCTGCAACCGTCACTGCCATTAAATAATTCATATTCACATTTAATAAATATACCTCATGCTCCTCTAAATCAGCCCCACATTCAACTAATAGTGCCCAAACCACCCCATCTTAAATTAATAGTCCCCACTATAAAATTAAAATTACGGTACTGTCTGTGCTCCCCCTTCTCTGCTCCATGCTCCCCCTTCTCTGCTCCATGCTCCCCCTTCTCTGCTCCATGCTCCCCCTTCTCTGCTCCATGCTCCCCCTTCTCTGCTCCATGCTTCTATTTCTGTTCCATGCTCCCCCTTCTCTGCTCCATGCTCCCCCTTCTCTGCTCCATGCTCCCCCTTCTCTGCTCCATGCTCCCCCTTCTCTGCTCCATGCTCCCCCTTCTCTGCTCCATGCTCCCCCTTCTCTGCTCCATGCTCCCCCTTCTCTGCTCCATGCTCCCCCTTCTCTGCTCCATGCTCCCATATCACTTACCTTTTCTATCTGCTACTTCCTTTTCTTCTCCTCTGTCTTGCCGGTGCTCCTCACTTAACGTCGGGCGTGATGACGTCACGCCCGGCATTCAGTGCGAACGGAGCCGGCGCTGCGGTCACGTGAGTTTTTTTGTTTTTTTTACTATTAAAGTTTCTAGCTCCCCCCACCAACGAAGAGGGGAGCGATTCAGGGTCGATAGTCCGGTCCACCGGCGGGCCAGTCCGACCCTGCCCTTAACCTTTCAGCCTCTCTCTTTAGCTGTGCTTTCAGCTTCCTGAGTTATAGTGTCGTGCTGTTTTACCTTGTACTGTTATATTGTTTGTTTCCGTACGGCGGTACGGATACTTTGTGGCACCCTATAAATAAAAATGAATATTATTATTATATTATTATTAATAATAATAATAATAATAATAATAATAATAATAATAATAATAAATAAAAAAATCCCTAACATACAACCATTAATGAAATTTTTCCCACTAATTTTTTGATAAACTAATTTGGCCCTGTAAAAAAAAAAAAACAACAATTTTTGCCTCTCCATACAAGAAATCATGATTATCTTCATAATTAAAACTTGTATTGTGCCCCCTGTTCTGTTGAATCTCGGCTACTAACCATAGCTTCCAACTTTTGTAATCCAAAATGGAGGTGTGGTCACATCACTTCTGAAAGATTAGGCCACTTAGCCCCATTCCCTAAAAATTCCCATGCATCTCCGAATGCACCCGGTACAGAGGAAATGTGAACAGAACATTCCCATACATCCCAACATTCCGGCCGACCGGACAAAGATGCCGGACAGAACTCTTCATCAATAATCTTTGATCACAGCATAAAAAAAATCATCCTTATCGACACATTTTGATAATTAGGATTCCAAATGTTTAAGAGACTATTTTTTTATGTCAATAAACTAATGAAGTTAAATGATTTACATAGTGAAACTTAACGGAGAATTGTCAGCATGCTTAGAACATTACAAGGTATACGTATTAGATTGGATATCTATTTATTGAGCTCCACAGTCCCCATCTATTAGCAGACTGTATAGATGCGCTTTGTTTTGTTTTTTTAAATCCAATGTTTGTGAAAATCGCATCTTGTAATGATACAATGGTGAAACCTGACAAAAGCAAGGTTATATTTTGAAATCATTCTTTTTCAAAAAGAGACAATGTAGCCGTCTATCCTTGGACCTTTACCTCATGTAATACTGTTACCTAGGCAACGTGATCAATTTTACTGTCCAATCACAGCAACAAGTTGTCCAAAATACTTTGCATTGCATTATACATTCCAAACTAAAAGCACCTGGGTGACTATAACAGTATGTACATCCGGGAGTCACTGTGCGTCTGAACCGAACGCATTGGAACATCTGCGCTAAGATACAATCTAACTAGAGTTTAGCTAAGTTGCAGTCATTGCGCAGAGTTTTTATTCTGCTCTGTGTTGAGGTTTTAAGCTTGATACACATCATCATCATTTATTTATATAGCGCCAACATATTCCGTAGCGCTTTACAATTGAGGACAAACATAGTAAACTAATAGACAAACTGGGTAAAACAGACAAAGAGGTGAGAAGGCCGCTGCTCGCAAGCTTACAATAGAATTTTCCGCCAACTTTTTATGCCGATCGATTTTACATCAGATTGATGGTCCGATAGCTCGGTCCATGGACTGCATACACACTAGCCTTGTTTTAGACGATAAAGGGAAGAGTGGTCGTCCCGTTAGCGACTTTTTACAGCCATGTTGCCGTGAGCAATGATTGTAATTTCGTACTCACTATCGTGGATTGGTCGGAAACTTATACACACTACACAACAGAAAGGAGATTGGAACGAAAATATTGAACGGTACGACCAACCAAATAAGGCGACAATCGTCCATTTGTGTAGACTTTTGACCATCGTGTCACTACACACACTGACCCGACTTTCGAACGAGCGGTCGTATGTTGGCTGGTTGAGCCGATTATTGGACAAAAACCCTGTAGTGTGTACCCAGCTTGACTGGGAACAAAAAGTTAGGTCAGAGAAAAGTGTGAAATTCCTGCCCGAATGCAAAATGAGAATAAGTTTTGCAGTCTTCGCTCACTCTCTATCGCGAGCCTTTATAGCATGTTTTCATGCATCTATAATGTAATCTATTTCATTTGTTTTATGCACGTGTTGCACTTTGAATGAAATTTGTTCCAAGCATCCGGGATGCAAACATCAAAGGCTTGAGGTCAAACTGTTGATACATGTTTAAAAATTGTTTATAAAGCATTTGCATTGACTTTAATGGGAAGATTATCATGCATTGAATGGAAGTGAATAGGACATTATCCTTTTCAGAAAATTCAGTGCAGCACAAAGCATTTGTAATGTACTCATAAGGATTTGTACAATACAAGCAAAATTGACTTGGTTATCGACTGTTAAATTGTACTTGAAGCGTTAAATGAGTAATGTAAAGAACTGCTTGCAAACTGTGGGCCTGATTCATTAAGGAACGTAAATGTCGTAGTTTGCGTTAAATTGCTTTGTACACGCCCAGAAACAAACTATACACCAGAGAACACAAGTGTATGCAGTTAATATTTGAGTGCAAAGGACACGTACTACATCCTAGGGGTCAGGGAACTTTTTTACCTTTTACCCCCAAATATATTTAGATACGCCGACGTTACCCCTTTAATTTGAAAGGAAGGAAATCATATAATATTAATTATTGGAATTCAAAATTTCTTTGAAAGCTTCACCTTCAAAACTTCAGGTTTTGGAGAAATTATGTTGCTTAATTTTTGATACGAGAGCATTAATATTGGGGCATTTTAGAGCAATTTGGATACAGTCTTCAGCGTCCAATCAATTTCTCTGCTTTGTTTTTATGTTCGTTAGAGTGGAAAATCCTTGTTCGCAAAGGTAGGTTGTTGCAAAAGGCAGCAACTTTTTGACTGCCTCCTCATGTGCAATTTTGATGCCTTTGCAGCTGTTGACATCCAAAAATATGACGGATCTGCTTTGTTCTCAAAAGCAATATGTGCTTCATTATTGCATCGAACCTCAAGAAGTGCCTCTGCCAACCCTTGAGGCTCTTCTGGTACAACAGCAATTTCACATTTAAAGGGGTCTACAATCCAACTGACAGCGTGTGAATCCGCAGCATTACCCCCAGGAATTTCATTTTTACCCCATTTGGGGTAATTTACCCCTGTTCCCTGACCACTGGCCTAGAGGGAGGGAGAGGGGTGTGCAGGTAGTCAATGTATAGTACGAGCGTGCCAAGCTCAAGAACACGCAACTGTGCCCAGTACAAGCTTTGGGCATATGTGAGGGACATGTTTTTCAGTTGCATATCTTGTACCAGCTACAGGCCAACTTTTGAGATCTCCCTTTCGGGAGGGGAGATCTTGCTGGCAATTTTTTGAGGGGCGTGGCCAAGCGGAACATGTGACTTGGCTCTGCTCCCTAATGTGCGATAGACAGTTTGGCCTATTATAGCGGGGGCGCGAATATGTGTGTAGCACGTCCCTAAGCCCCGTCCCTACCAGCCAACAAATCGTACGGACCAGGAACCGGGAGATAGCTCTGCTCTCCCGGGAGTTCGGGAGGACTCCCAGAAATTGGGGAGTCTCCCGGACATTCTGGGAGAGTAGGCAACTATGGCTACAGGTCAGGTGTAAGGTGTAAATTACTAGGGATGATGGCTGTGTATGCAGCTAAAACATTTGTTTGCAGTCAGGAGCAACTGTAAAAATGCATTTTATGTACAGTAGACATTAATAACATCCTGATAAATGTATTTCATGGGGGGAAAAAAAAATAAATAATATAATTATTAATAGAGATGCTCACTGACCCCCGTGAAGTGGTTTTGGATCTGGATTAGCTTCCTGTTTTGGTAAAACCACCCTTGTTTGTTTTGGTTTTGGATCTGTATTTTTTACGAAAAATTGCTAAAATATGCTAAAAATCACATAATTTTTTTTATCTTACACTATTATTAACCTCAATAACTCTAAATTCCAAGTCATTTGCAGTCAATTTTTACCACCTCACAGATCGCATTATTATTTTCATGCACTTTCGGACAAATACTGCAGCGACCTGGCTGGATGGTAAGCGACAGAACAATGACACAAACACACGGCAGTTCCTAGCACATCTAGGACACATTGGCACACAGCAGTGGCAGAAAAGAAAAGTCAGAAGAAAAGCCTGCAAGGCCTAGTATTTGTATTTCAGCAATGACAATTAGCAATGGAGCTCTTCTCTTTGGGTGTATATAACACCGTACACTTTTTTGTGCAAATTCAGAAGAAAAGCCTGCAAGGACTAGCATTTGTATTTCAGCAATGACAATTAGCAACGCAGCTCTCCTTTTTGTGTGTTACCTATAGAACACAGTAGAATTTGACTGCAGAATTACACAAACCCTGCCAGCACTAGTATTTTTATGTTTCTGCAATGAGAATTACGAATGGAGTTCGCCTGAATGTCACTGTAGACTTTCTTGAACAACGCTACCCCCTCCTCTTTCAATTCTATCTACTTGTCTGACCAACTGCTCTACACAGTGTGCTACCCCTTCTGTGTCTCTCTTTCAAATGGTGCTAGATCGCCGTGGAGGGCGGTATTTATAGATTCCAAAACTCGCGAGATCCGAGATCCAACGACGTAATGATGTTTTGCCGCATTTTCGATTCTGAAAAAGCACAAAAGTACCGTACTCGGATCCCCTAAGTTCAGATGTGTTCGGTTCTCGAGGAACCGAGCCTGAGCATCTCTAATTATTAATGAAAAATAATTTAATAGGCGACAATAATTGAACATTTCTTTTACGTACATTCTGCTGGGATTTTATATACCACATATGTATTGTTCATATCCTGCAGTGTTCTGTGTCTGTCTCCATACGGCAAGTGCCGTATATGCAGAACGTACCTAGAACAGTATTCAACAAGAGATGTTTCCTTAGATCCACTTGTAGATGAATTCAGATGTGCATGTGCATGTGCCTGAATTACCTGCGTTTAAACGCACAATGGGCCTGATTCATTATGGAAGAGAAAGCAAAAAAAATTAGTAACTTTGTACCTGGGCAAAACCATGTTGCATTGGAGGGGTAGGTAAATTTAAAATGTGAGGACAGATTTATAGTTGGGGTAGAGCATGTCCTAGATCAATTTTAAATTAAATTACATTTCAGTACATGAAAAAACAGGCAGTATTTTTGTTATGTTGAAAATAATAAACTAATTTGCACCCCTTGCATTGTAACATGGTTTTGTCCAGGAGAAAAGTTACTCATTTTTTTTTTTTACCTTACTTTCCTTACTGAATCAGGCCCTATTTATTTGTATGCTTCCTTTTGCAACATGAAAACAGTTTCCAATTTATATACAGACATGGGATCTATTATCCAGAATGCCTGGGACTTAAGGTTTTCTGGTTATGGCTTTTTCCTTCATTTGGAACAGTAGGCATAAAGTATACTAAATTACATTTAAAATTACCAATGTATTTCCCCTTCATTTCTTCATCATTAAATTGTTTAGAAAATGTTCCTCACTGTGACTGTAAAATAGGGCACTCTGTGATCTTCTATGTTTATAACATTCCCCTCCTCATGAGCTTATACAGCACTGCTCCTAACAGTGACTGTAGGAGGATGCACTCAGTGATTATATCTGTGTGTAGGAAATGCCTCTCCCAATTATTTGGTGAAGCAGAGCTCCTCACAGTGACTATAGGAGGATGAGCTCAGCGATCATGTCTGTGTGTAGGAAATGCCTCTCCCAATTATTTGGTGTAGCAGAGCTCTTCACAGTGACAGTGACTGTTGTGAGCCAATGGCAGAGCAGCAGAACCCGGGGCGGCATGGGTGGCGGCTACAAGGGTTGTGGCTGAAATGGGGCCCTGATGCACCCACTCAGGTACCCAGTGGTTATATGCATGATGCCAGCCAACACCATTGTGTGTATTTTGGTCTGGAATCAGAAAATTAAAGAGGTGTGTGTGTGATAGGTAGGTGCCCCAACAAACACAGATTTTAATAGTCGTTATAAAATGATCCAATACCCTTTATGCTAAAAAATCCCCTTAGTGCAGAACTAAGAAAATAAAGAAATAAAAGAAACTTTGCATTATACTTCTCATGTATTTCTTATTATAAAGGATTTCATCTATGTCATTGTTGGTTCCATGAATAATGTACATTTGACCTTTGCAAATACACCCAATGGTTAATTCATGGGCGTAAAAGATGGTTTCTCAGTAGCGCATGCAACACTAAACATGGAGCCATCCTCATTATAACATTACAATTAGAAAATATTCATAACGGCAGACAAATGCTACTCCTATTCAACAGAAATCAGACGTCACTTCAGTTCTGCAGTTTCAGATACAAAAACATTGACTGTAAACACTATATATTACAGAATAAATTCAGAGATAGTGTAAGAAATTATGTGCAGGAATAGACAACCTTTAAAGGACTAGATCAACATAGACAGATTTACTAACCCAAATCTCTAAGTATAAGATTATCGACAAATTAGATAAAATTGTATCTATCAAAGAGGTACAGAATAATGCTCTGCAAATCTCATGAGAGGTTAGTAAACTAATAATCTGCATGGAATAGGAGGCTGTGTTGTGGTAAAGGTTTATATCAACACCTGTCAAGAAAAAAAACAATCTATATCTCTGGAATCCTCTCTTCCCCTTCAATAACAGAAACAATGTATCAACGGTGATAGAATTAAGGTTGAACTGCCATAGGCTCTAATTTAGTAGACAATGTAAAGGGTTTTTTGGTTTTGTTGAGGGAGGTGGGTTATGGTTTTGTTTCTTGGTTATTAAACTGAATAAAATCAAATATATTAATGTATCAGCATTCACTATAATGACATTATGCTTCTATATGACTAATAGGCAACAAGTGATCTTATTTGTCTACTTAGTAAGAGGCAGAGTGCC
This sequence comes from Mixophyes fleayi, assembly GCF_038048845.1. Taxonomy (NCBI): domain Eukaryota; kingdom Metazoa; phylum Chordata; class Amphibia; order Anura; family Limnodynastidae; genus Mixophyes; species Mixophyes fleayi. The sequence continues at coordinate 13,472,438 of NC_134406.1, read as the reverse complement.
CTAGATGTGCTAGGAACTGCCGTGTGTTTGTGTCATTGCTCTGTCGCTTACCATCCAGCCAGGTCGCTGCAGTATTTGTCCGAAAGTGTATGAAAATAATATTGTGATCTGTGAGGTGGTCAAAATTGACTGCAAATGACTTGAAATTAGTGTTATTGAGGTTAATAATAATGTAGGATCAAAAAAAAGAGCAAAATGATGTGATTTTAGCATATTGTAGCAATTTTTCTAAAAAAATACAGATCCAAAACCAAATCACACGAGGGGGGTTTTACCAAAACCAAAACACGAAGCTAATACAGATCCAAAACCAAAACCAGTTCACTGTGGTCGGTGAGCATCTCTACTTTAGAGCATACCTTTGGGAGGTGTGTTCCGTCCACTGCAATACAGGCCTGTTTTTAGAGGGGTGGGGTGACCTAGCGCTTCAAAAGTACCCCAATGTGACATTTCCACAGCCCCAGCGTTATGTGACCACCTCCCTTTGCGGCAGGCCCTCTAGATTCCGCAGCTTCACATGATGTGAGGTCTACGTTGCTGTCTTAACAGAGCATTCGATGCGAGATTATAACATGTACAGAGAGTGTATATTAATGTGTCTCACAGCTTCCCTGAAAAGTTTGTGCCAAGGATTATTTTGGAGTTTACACCATACTTGCCAACTTGCATTTTGCGAGAGTCTCCCGGACTCCCGGGCGAGTGTGGCAATCTCCCGAACTCGCCCCACTTCCTAGTGAAGTGGGCAGAATTAGATCCCAAACGCCGCGATTCCCGGTGAATCGCTGCATTTAGCACCCCCCCCCCCCCCCCCCCGCTGTCAAATGATGCAATTTGCATCATTACGTCACGGGGGCAGGGCCAAAATGACGCGATTTTGGCGCCCCGCCCCGCGCACGCCCACCTGCTGCAGAGAGTCTCCCGGACACCAACTTAAAAAAGTTGGTAAGTATGGTTTACACCATTGTGGGGCATGTGCTACAGTTGTATGATCTGGAGGTCGTGATCGACATAAAGAGACATTTGAGAGTACAGGAAAAATTCCAGAGATCCTGGTTTTCCCCCATTCCGCACAGGTCACTTCACCACCATCTTCATGTAACAGCAGAAATACCCCAACAATGTCCTGATTACACCAAAATTACTATCGCCACTTTTGATGAGCTCTTTTACGACCTAACCTCATGAAGACCAAGAGCAACATGAGGACTATGGTGTCTGCTGGTGACCATAAGGTAACTTATTATAACCTGTATTCCTCATCCTATTATACCTGTGTAACCCCCTGTCGCTATGTGTGAGGCTCTGAGGTGCAAAGGTGGGTAATGCCTTCATCACTTGCACTTTCCTCTGTCCTGCCGAGCTCTTTGGTGTGGGTATAATTTACCTCACACATGCAGGTTTTCAGCAATGTCTCTTTAAGGTGTTGGGACAAAGATGTGATAAGTTAGGGTGCAGTGCAAACAGGGTCTATTTACATGCTCTCTCGTCTCTAGAAACTTCAGGGTAAATTTATCAAGCTGCAGGTTTGAAAAGTGGAGATGTTGCCTATAGCAACCAATCAGATTCTAGCTGTCATTTTGTAGAAGGCACTAAATAAATAGCTAGAATCTGATTGGTTGCTATAGGCAACATCTCCACTTTTCAAACCAGCAGCATTCTATCTGCTGCGGGTAATAGAATGCTGTACTATTTAGAATTCTTTTCTTTTTGTTCTCTTAATCTATTATTAGTATTCACATGAAGAAATGATTACACTTTAGGTTAAAATTACTTTCACCACTGTGGTTTATTTTGTATAATGGATGTTTACTTGCGAGTATTCAAATACCTGTCATGTGAGACTTTTGGAAATCATTCAGTCGTAAAGGATTTGTTTTTGCAAACTAAGAAGTCTGAGCGCGCTCACACTTCCTCTGTGCTTAACAGATAAAGCAAAGGAGATCACTATCAGTGAGTTTTTCCATTATAATCATAAGAAATGCATTATAACTAAATTATTATTACACAACTAGACACTATTAATTCTTAACCTGCAGCAGCTGTCCTTGACTTTTGTGTATGATTTAAAAAGCCGGCACAACTCCAGGGACTGTTCTGCTTCCGTTACTTGTATAAACGTACCCTGTCATAAGGAGCGATTTTACACAGGTCATAGCATTCATATTTAGGGGTATATTTAACAAGGTTGGGTGATATAATCTTCTATCGCCAAATTTAACAATACAATCTGGTAAGGGCAACAGATTGACATTCAGATCCCTGGCAATACTGGCTGGTGGCGATAAGACATAACTCCTAACTGTCCCAATTTAGGCGGGACAATCCCGATTTGTAGCTCTGACCTGCCACCCCGATCGGAAGAGCTTTACCCCGATTGGTGGAAACGTTGGTAAGTATCGTCTGATCACTGATGCAATGCATGCCATTGGTGCACACAGAAATTAAGGTGTTTGGAGGGGAGGGGGTAAGAGAATGCGGCAGTCTAGCGCTAAGAGCTAGGCACGCCCCCAGGGTGTGGACATACCCCCAACGGGACATGGCCACACCCCCTGTCCTGATGCCACTCACTGCTTCCCTCTACACATTCGTGATCATCATCATTTACTTATATAGCGCCACTGATTCCGCAGCGCTGTACAGAGAACTCACTCATATCAGTCCCTGCCCCATTGGGGCTTACAGTCTAAATTCCCCAACATACACACAGAGAGACACACACATACTGGGGTCAATTTGTTAGCAGCCAATTAACCTACCAGTATGTTTTTGGAGTGTGGGAGGAAACCGAAGCACCCGGAGGAAACCCACACAAACACGGGGAGAACATACAAACTCCACACAGATAAGGCCATGGTCGGTAATTGAACTCATGACCCCAGTGCTGTAAGGCAGAAGTACTAACCACTTAGCCACCATGCACTGCCGGCTCACACATTCGCAATGGACCTACAACCCGGACAGTCTTCCCGATCCACTTTCAACAAAAAGAAAACAAAAAAACATAAAAACGTGAAAACTAAATAATAATTTGTTTTACTACAGAAAAATATTTTATTTAAATAAATCATTATTTTCTAGTGGGGAGCCTCTGCTAACACCATCCTTAGCTATTGCCGGCGATACACGGTTATAATCTTCGCCGTTCCGCGGCTTTGTTAAATAAAAAGTAGTCCTGGATCCATTTTCGACAATTTAGGGCTTTTCTCTCTTTAAAACAGACCCATAAATATACATTTTTGGTAGGTGTTTCATTATTCCTTGTAACACTGTTGCTTCAGTTGAAATTACTAAGCTAACTATATCAGTTTTACCCTGCGGTGTTAATGTATGTTATGTTAGCGAGTGCTATGTAATAATCACATGAAATTTAGGTGCAAATGTCAATTTTCAATTTACAAATTGGTTGCTATGTTAGAGAGGAAATGTTTGCCTATAGGACATGAAAATATTTCTCAGTGTGAGATATACTTCACCCAGTGCCCTGTGATACACATATATAATACACAGCCCCTGTACTGTGTCTAATAGTATAAATATTCAATATTCCTTTATAGAAAAATAGGGGGAATGGAATAAGGCAGGAAATTAAACATGTTTTAATAGTCACGAAATGGTACATATGTATTAACATTCTTCTCAAGTTAGATAGTTGTCGACTGGAGAAATACTGCACAAGACCGGCCAAATCACCTGGGGGTGCCTGAGGAGTAAAGTTATTCCAAATCATACGGAGAACATCTAAGGTTATTAGTGATGGAATCTTGAAAACAACACACACACACTTCCCGAATTGCCTCATCGGGATATTGACACTACCGAGAAGTGGTTCAATGGTTTAACACTACAGGACATTATTTTTTAATTATTTTAATGGCAGTTGTTGATTGCTGTTAGAATGTTATACCACACGTTGGAGTCAGTTCAGGCTATTCAATACATATTAAAACCTTCCCAAAATTTTGCTAAATAATGGAAGGAAAGTTTATTGTTCCAAAGTCACTTGTATAAGCAGGATTACTATGTTCAAGTGTGGTTGTGGTCAATAAGGCTGTATAAAACCAATAATAATATCTTCATCATCATCATTTATTTATATAGCACCAGCAAATTCATTAGAGCTTTACAATTGGTAACAAACATTAATACAACAATACTGGGTAATACATACAGACAGAGAGGTAAGAGAACCCTGCTCGCAAGCTTACAATCTATAGGACAATGGAAGTTTGAAACACAATGGCATGTGCTACATCATATTGCACACTGGACCAGCTAGAATGCAAAGGTAAAAGTATTGAGTGGGCTGTATGATCAGTCACACAACTATGTTGGTCAGAGGGTTGTTGTCTTGTGTTAGCTGTGTAGAGGGTGGTAATAGGGTAATGTAGTGAGGTTAAGAGGGTGGTTGAGGAATATTATAAGCTTGTCTGAAGAGGTGGGTTTTCAGAGAGCGCTTGAAGGTTTGAAGACTAGAGAAAAGTCTTACTGTGCAAGGGAGGGAATTCCACAAAGTGGGTGCAGCCCGAAAAAAGTCCTGTAACCGAGAATGGGAGGATGTGATGAGAGTGGAAGAGAGACGCAGATCTTGTGCAGAACGGAGGTGTCGAGTAGGGAGATATTTTGAGATAAGTGAGGAGATGTATGTCGGTGCAATTTTGTTGACAGCCTTGTATGTTAGTAGAATGTTTTAATTTTGTATTGGATTCGTTGAAAAACAGGCAATGAACATGAAGAGATTGACAGAGTGGCTCAGCAGAGGAAGAACGGTTTGCAAAGAAAATCAATCTAGCCACTAGGATTTGTTTACCTAGTGAGATCTTCAATCAACAGCTACGTCATGAATGTAGTTTCATTGAAAGTGCCTTCATGATATATCCTAATAAATGAAGGTTTGCACAATGCCATACAACCTACTCCTTTCCATGTCAGAAAGGTAACATGCATCCTACATAATTCTGCATCTCAAGGAGACGGCTATAACTCAAGTTCCCATGAATTCAAAGACATTGCACGGAGGGATAGCATTGGTTAGGAATCAAGGACATGTCCTCGAAATAAGAGATAAATAGGCCCAACATATTATTTCTCCAGCCCTACCAAAATAAGAGAATGTAAACTGCAAAATATAAAATTACTAAAAAAAAAGTTTTGTACCCTTCTTTAAATATTGTTATATACTAATTGTTTAATAGAAAGAATTTAAATAGGAAACTATGTTTAGAAAAAATGTATGATGTTCTTTTGGAAAAAAGTTCTAAAAATTTTGTGAATAAACTTTTTCATTCTCATGCTAACAAAACAAAAAAAAAAGTTAACAACAATTATGATTAACGAAAACAATTAGCAAGAATTAACGTCCAGCCATGCCTACTCCACCTTGTGTTGGTCTCAGTAGTAAAGTGTAGGCTGTTCACAGAACTCGGGGTGGTAAATTTATCAAGCTGCGGGTTTAAAAAAGTGGAGATGTCGCCTATAGCAACCAATCAGATTCTAGTTATCATCTATTTAATACAGTCTACAAAATGACAGCTAGAATCTGATTGGTTGCTATAGGCAACAACTCCACTTTTTCAAACCCGCAGCTTGATAAATTTACCCCTGGATGTTCTCCATTGCTTGGAATTTTAATATTCCTAAATGCTCAAAGCTCCTCAGTTTTTTGCTCAACGCTCCTGGGTATTATTCTCTATCAATGGACAACGCTCTACCCTCAGCACTCTATGGTAATAACAGGAAATTGTTCAGTCATGAGCTCAAATAGGTTCTTACAAATGTAGCGCTGACAGGCGGGGGATGTCTACACAGACGTATTAGGGAAACTGAAGTCAACCAGGAACTACAATCCCCGATTTGCATTGAGCTGGTACCGGAGGATTCAGTAAGAGCTTGTGAAAGGGGGAGGGGCTAGCGAAGGACGTAAAAAATAAACAACTGGGGAAAAAAAAGGGACTAACTGAAAATAGCACAAACAAGGAGAGAAGGAACTGGCAGGTCACTAATGGTGGAGGAGAGGAGGATAAAATTAAACGTAGATTTTATCACAGGGTTGTGGCGGTGATCAGGAGGAGATCTAAACCAAACTCTGTCAGCAGTGAAACAAGTAAGAGAAAGTTGCAAGAGGAGAAGAGAAAGATCCTGAGATCTCATGAGGAAAGGAATTCTCTAGAGAAAGGGATAAGTAACCATCATTTAATTATTGCTTTTCGGGATTGGACATTGTATTAGCTAGCTAGTAGTTAGATAGATAATAGGTGGGGAGAGACTTGAGGATTAATTATAAGACCTTTTGCGGGACTGAGCTTAATAATAACAAGGGCTGTGAATTGTGAGAGACCATAAGGAAGCAGAGACTGCACAATTTATATACAATAATCCAGACTATTACTGCTTAGAGCATACTTTCCTCATTAACTTCAGGGAGATCCCAGGAGAGGTGGCCGTGCGGGAGCGGGGCTTGACAAATCACATCATTTTGGCTCCGCCCCCTAAACGAGGGGACTGAGATGACGCAATATTTGCGTCATTAAGCCCCTCCGCCACTTATCTATTGCGGGGGCGAGAAACGGGGGAGGTTGCCCTGCTCTCCCGGGAGGTCTCCCAGAAATGAGGGAGTCTCCCGACATTCCGGGAGAGAAGGCAACTATGTGGTAAAGAAAATCAGCTAATGAATCTCTAGAGACTGAAGTGTCTTTTATATTTCTGTCTTCATTACTGAAGTCATGTTGTCTTACCTGTCAGTTTTTGATTAAATCTTGGTCTCCATGAAAATGGTCACCTCCTTAGGCATCAATACATGGACATAGGACACAATTTCTGAACTGTGTCATCATGCCACAGATGGCGAAGCCAACCACGTCTTGTACTGGCTCAGCATCAGGGAGAATGCCAGACTCTTCAGGGAGTGAGGGAGATCACCCCTATTTCAGGGAGTCTCCCTGACATTCAGGGAGAGTTGACAAGTATGAGTAACCATCATTTACTTACTGCTTTTGGGGATTGGACAATGTATTAGTTAGCTAGTAGTTCATAGAAAAGAGGTGGGGAGAGACCTGAGGATTAATTATAAGCTCTTTTGCGGGACTGAGCTTAATAACAAGACCTGTGAATTGTGAGAGGCCATAAGGGAGCAGAGACTGTACAATTTATATACAATAATCCAGATTGTTACTGATAAGAGTCGAATTGTCACTGAAAACCCTATAAATCACTTCAACACGCGGTTTACCCGACAACGGTGATAATATCCTGGACCAGTTGCCACTTTTATATTGGACCGTCATTAAATGAGTGGAAAGGGACTAGTTGGATGTTGAAATTTATATAAGAGCCTATCCTCCATAATAAATGTATAAATTTCTTTACTGAAATTATTATATAAATGTACCCGATTGTAGATAGTGAATCTATAGTGTTGTAAATGTGTTAACTTAAGCTATATTTAAAACGTACATTTTAATTAAGAAATTATATTTAATAAGAAAGTCAAACTCAGAAAATTAATTTGGGATCTTACGCTGGATTAATAAACAGGTCAGTGGTTTTCAAAGAGCAATCTGTGCACCGTTATTGTTTGTGTGCGCCTGTGGTTTTATTAGTAGGGGGCGGAGAGCTCCTGGGTCTCCCTCTGGTGCTGCTTATACAGAACACGACCCAACGAAGAGCCCGCTACACTCAGACCAAGATGGAGGCTGCGCTACTGAAGATCAAAGGTAAAGGGAATACCACAGATCAAGGCACATTTCATTTAAAAAACACCCAGTCGACACTAGGGGAAGGAAATGGGTGTTACATAAACATTCCTATAGACCTACATGGCAGAAATAAAAGTGGGAGACATAAAAATAGCCATAAATATCAATTATTTTCTTTTAAATGTTAGGGGTTTGTTTGCATTATCTTCAGACATCCCCACCATCATCATGGGTGACTTCAACATCCCCATCGATAACCCACCTTCCAAAGCTTCATCCAAACTACTCTCTCTAACATCCTCACTTGACCTCTCCCAGTGGATTGAATCATCTACTCATAAGGATGGCCACTGCCTTGATCTTGTTTTCTCTAGACTATGCTCAGTTTCTAATTTTATTAATATACCCTTCCCCCTCTCGGATCATCACCTTATCAGCTACACTCTCACCCCCACTGCTCTAACCTCTCTACTGTCTAACTCAACCAAGCCTCCTCATACTCGTAGAAATCTTAATTCTATTAATCTTCAACAATTTTCCACCTCTCTCCAACACCTTCTCTCCCCTATCTCTACATTCTCATCCCCTGAGATGGCAGTACCTCATTTTCACCTAACCTTAGCAACGGCCCTTGATCAAGTGGCTCCAGCGACACTTCATACTACACGTCGACTTCGATGTCAACCGTGGCACACCAAAGCAACACGAAATCTTCAAAAACTGTCCCGTAAAGCAGAACGTCACTGGCGTAAATCTCGAAGCTCTAATGACTTCTTCACATATACTTCTGTCTACCACTCCTATCGAACTGCTCTGGACACTGCAAAACAAACATACTTTCAATCTCTTATCTATGCTCAGGCTTCTAACCCCAAACGCCTTTTCAATACATTTAATCATCTTCTCAATCCTCCCACCCGAACCCTCCATCTACTATCAGTGCTCAGGATCTTGCTTCCTACTTCAAGGACAAGATTGACAAGATCAGACTAGAAATGGTATCCTCTTCCTCAACAAGCCATCAGCTCATTTCCTTCCCACTACCCTCTGACACCCTTTCTTCATTTGACCCCACAAATGAAGAGGAAATTTCTACGCTCTTCTTATCTTCCTACTCTGCCTCCTGTCCTCTTGATCCTATTCCCTCGCAAATTGGTAGATCCCTGTCTTCTGTGCTCATTTCACCTCTAACTCAAATCTGTAATCTCTCACTCTCTACTGGCATCTTTCCATCACTATACAAGCATGCAGTGATTACTCCTATTCTAAAAAAACAAAACTCCGACCCAAACTCTCTCTCAAATTACCGTCCCATCTCTCAGCTCCCTTGCCCCTCCAAGCTTCTAGAGAGACTTGCCTACACTCGCCTCACACGCTTTCTTTCCGCAAACAACCTGTTGGATCCTCTTCAGTCTGGCTTTCGTTCTCAACACTCCACAGAGACTGCGCTGACCAAGGTTGTTAATGATCTGATCACTGCTAAGACTGAACGCCATTACTCTCTCCTAATTCTCCTTGATCTCTCGGCTGCATTTGACACCGTTGACCACTCTCTTCTCATACAAACGCTGCAATCCCTAGGTCTTCAAAACACAGTTCTATCCTGGTTCTCATCTTACCTCTCTAATCGCTCTTTCACTGTTAATTTCTCTGGAGCCACATCTGCTCCGCTTCCCCTATCAGTTGGAGTACCACAAGGCTCGGTGCTAGGTCCTCTGCTGTTCTCTATCTATACCGCTTCTCTTGGAAATCTAATAAGTTCCTTTGGCTTTCAGTATCATCTCTATGCGGATGATACCCAAATCTATCTATCCTCTCCTGATCTCTCGACATCTGTGTTGTCCCGTGTAACTGACTGTCTTTCTGCCATTTCATCTTGGATGTCCTCTCGTCAACTCAAACTTAATCTTTCTAAAACAGAGTTAATAATATTCCCACCCGCCAACAAGAGCATACCTGACATTTCTATCTCTGTTGATAACATGACCATAAATCCCACCCCACAAGCTCGCTGCCTAGGTGTAATCCTTGATTCACGCCTATCCTTTGTTCCCCACATTGACTCTATATCTAAATCATGTTACATACATCTAAAGAACATTTCCAGAATCCGCACATATCTCACACAAGACACTGCTAAAACCTTAATTCATGCACTTATTATCTCCCGCATTGACTATTGCAATTCCCTCCTTACTGGTCTTCCCAAAAACAGACTCAAACCCCTAAAATCTATTTTGCATGCTTCGGCAAGACTGATTTTCCTTGCAAATAGCTATTCCTCTGTTGAATCACTCTGTATGTCTCTACACTGGCTGCCTGTCTTCTACCGAATCCAATATAAAATACTTTTACTAACCTACAAGGCCATCAACAAAGCTGCACCAACATACATCTCCTCTCTTGTCTCAAAATATCTCCCAACTCGGCAACTCCGTTCTGCAAAAGATCTGCGTCTCTCATCCACCCTCATTACATCCTCCCATTCCCGGTTACAGGACTTTTTTCGGGCTGCACCCACTCTATGGAACGCTCTCCCTCACACAATAAGACTCTCCTCTGTTCTACAAACTTTCAAGCGTTCTCTGAAAACCTACCTATTCAGACAAGCTTATAATATTCCTCAACCACCATCTTAACCTCACTACCTTTAGCCTGTTACACAATTTCACACAAGACAACTACCCCCGGACCAACATTGTTGTGTGACAGGATCATTTAGCTTATGAGTCACCTTACCTTTGCAGTCTGGCTGGGCCAAGATGCAAAATGTATACTTAACCTCATGTGTCAATCTCCCATTGTCCCATAGATTGTAAGCTTGCGAGCAGGGCCTTCTCACCTCTTTGTCTGTTTTACCCAGTTTGTTTATTAGTTTATTACGTTTGTCCCCAATTGTAAAGCGCTACGGAATATGTTGGCGCTATATAAATAAATGATGATGATGATGATAGGTTAGGAACAATAGTTTCTTATGCATGGCAGAAGAGGCTAGACTGTCTGCCATTATAGAGATCATCGGTCATTAAAGAAAAATGCCCCTCCAATCTGTAGGCCCACTTTCTTCTTTTCTGCGAATGAGCGGCGCATTAAGTAATGTACAAATGGGGCGTCACTGTCTATGCTCCGCCCAACACTCACGCTCAGAAGAGTAGAGCTGCATGCCCGCTGCCTCTCCTGTGGCAGCTATAGCTCCTCCCCTTGTCCTATTGTAACGGTACCCTGAGTATGGTGGTCACATTTACTATAGATATTAATGGTCACTATAACGAGTGTCATTGACTGAATGTTATGGTTGTGTACAAGTCCTTAGACTGCATGCATCCCTGGTATGTTCAACCTGAGTAGCGTTAAACCCAGCGGCTGCCCCAGTTATCAAAACTGGGGAAGCCGCCTTCAGAGTCACGTGACCTCCATTGTACAGAGCAGGGAAGTCACGTTGCATACCCGGAGTGCACTGTGCTCTCCCTCCTTCCTCTGTGTGGCCCCTTTGAAGGTTGGAGGGCCCTACGCCTCTGTCACGTTGCCCCTCCCTTACCGCATGGGATGCACAGAATACACTTCATGTGGAATAGGGACCATTAATCCTTAAGGAGAATTAGATATTGTAAATATATCGTACGTGGGCATGGCTCATCCTACAGTGGGTATGAACGCCGTGTATACTTCTCCACTTTGAGTGATGACCTTTATTCAGCATGGTGTGTATTGCTGTACGCTCTGTGTGGCTGGGCGCAGCCGAAAAACTTATTTTGACGATCAAAGAGTTGTTACAAAATGTTACTAATGTATTGGTATCAAAAAATAGTTGTTTAAAGTTATAATTTGAAAGTAAAACAAACTTCGCTCAGTTTGTTTATTCTCTTTCCTCTTTGGAGCTGGGTTTTTGTACAGGAACTTTTCTTATCTTATGTCTAATTAATGGATGTTTCAAGTGTTTACATTATCCGTCTCCTTTCCTTTAGGCACACCCACTTGTACTTTCAAACATAAAATTTGACATTCATTTCATATTTGGTAAACCGAACACATTACAGTTATTTCTCTTACAGAATGTTCACAAACATATGTAGATACATTTTTTACAATGTTCTATAAAGAACAGTCCGCTTTTTAACTCAGACAAAACCGCCCCTTTCTTACCAACATGTTGTAATAGGACAAATATGACAAACACGTGCTGTGTCACTAAACTTAAATATAACGATGGAAAAGAGAGACTTGTGCTCAGAATACAAATATTTATAATTTGTGGGTAATAAAAACCTGATAAAACTTGTCTCTGCTTGTAGCCTGCGATAACACAGATATCAGCTGAGCAAAGTATAATGTTTCAAAAGCAATTTGTTACATTACAGAATCACTTACTGCTACTTATTTTTAACTGTGTTTAGTTTTACAGATAGACATACAGATAGATAGATAGATATGAGATTTATGATAGATAGATAGATAAATAGATATGAGATATATGATAGATAGATATGAAATATATGATAGATATGAGAGATAGATATGACATATATGATAGATAGATGGATATGAGATTTATGATAGATACATATGAGATATATGATAGATACATATGAGATATATAATAGATACATATGAGATATATAATAGATACATATGAGATATATAATAGATACATATGAGATATATGATAGATACATATGAGATATATAATAGATACATATGAGATATATGATAGATAGATATAGATGCACATTTTGACCTATACTTTACATGCTAATTATAACCTGATTAGAATATCAGGATAACACCTCACAACGTTCCCATGGCAACATGCGATGCTGGCCTATTATATATATATATCTCCTCCATCTTCACATTGCTCCATGTACAGTAAACAGGGATTAGCACAGACAGCTGAGTAGGAAGAGGCAGCCAATCAGAAACAATGATCGGGTCATCTTCAAAGTAACTGGGAGGATGAAGTAATTTCGGAATGTAGTTACAGACACAACGCAATAGACCTATGTCCTAGCAGACATGTATCCACACAGCACATTAATGTATCTAACACAGTCTATGCAGTATATAAAGCTACAGCTGACCAAACACAGCATGGAAGCAATTGAGATTATATTATTATATTACATGAAAACCAGTTTACAGAAATACAAGACCAACTACTTTCTGCCAAAGTTGCGTTAGTCATCAATAAGCTCATGCACACAGCGCTGTATAATAATTGTGTGTGCATATAAAGTGTATATGTGAATGTATATGATACACATATGATGGGCAGATCATACTACTAGTAGAAGCAATGCATTAGCTTTATACTGTACATTATTACTGTAATATAATCAGCATGGACACAAGCTGGGTACTCACACAAAAGCATGGTAAACCAGAGCCCATCCTCTAGGTCTCTCCAGAGCGTCATAAATTAAAGTTTGGGATCTCCTGTACTTGGCGTTGTTCCTCTTGACGGGTCTGCTACAGGTCAGAGGGGTTTTAGCCAAGAGCCCAATTCCCTGTGGATTGCGCTTCACGTCCTCCTTCCCAGCTCCCACCAGCAGCAAGGTCCCATCCTTATCCAGCCCTGTGCCCACAGAAGACGGCTCCAGATCCCCGGCTAGACCCGCTCTCCTCTCCCCCTTCTCATCTCTAGGGTGACTCTCTGAACGTCTGTTCTTCAGCCCCATGATTCTCTTCACTGGTGCTACTGGGTGAGCTGGGGGGAAGGCTGGGGAGCCCCAATGCCATGGTCTGACCAGAACCAGGGATTACATCTCCAGCAGCCTCACCTGGATGCTCACCACCATCACACCAGAGATGATTGACCAAGCCTTCTCCTCTGCTTCCAGATGGGTCCCAATCTCACGTTAGGGAGTGGCCCATTGTACGTATCTAGCAGCCAGAAAAATCACCTCCCAGACATGGATTCATTTGCATATTTTTGTTTTTTGCTCACATGATCTGTGCGCTGGTTGCAGGGATGCCCACAGAAGGGTGTCAGATGGTCAGCTCCCAATGTGCACAATGATTGTGGAGCTGCATGCGAGGAGGATCCATGTCATGCGTGAGGCTGCTGTCTTCTTAACCCCCCTCCTGCAGATGCTGCTCTCTTCCTGGTCCTTAGCAGGAGACCCCTGGCTTCTCCCCCATCTGGAGCAGAGAGACTGATGGCTTCCCTACTGGCAGTGTAAGACACACATAGACAAGCTCAGGGGAGCATCCATTCTGCGCTGCCTGTCACTCATTCATTGATGAATTGCTGGGGCTCTTCCTCTGTGCTTGCTGTGTGCTGTCTGAGAGGAGAGACTCACACAGCTGGGAGGAGGGGGCAGAGGAGGGACTATGGGGGGGGGCACATAATAACACTCAGCTGCCTCTCCTGGGTCTGACACAAGTGTGCTGCTTAGTGATGGAGGCAGCGGTGGGATTACAGCCAGAGACAGGCAGAGCTGAGGACAGCACAAATCAGGCATCGTCATATGCTGTTATCTATGGGATGGTGTTAGGGAAGGGTTAATTGATGTCAATTAGTCTCAGGTTACCGATGCAGCTATTGATTATAATGGATAGTAGGAATTGCTGGAGTGAATGAAGTCAATGCAATATATCTAGATACAGATGAATAGCACATATGCGTTTAACAAAATATATATTCGTTTTCTTGAATGGCCGGTGCATTTGTTGAATCAATGGCTCTCCAGGTATTGTCTATCTATCTATCTATCTATCTCCCTCACACATATATTTATCTATGTATCTAATATACCTTCTATATATATATTATATATATATATATTATTAATCTATTTATCTATATCTAACAATCTCTTTCATTATCTATCTATCTAATATACCTTCTGTATATCTATTAATCTATCTATCTATATAGCGAATATACTCTCTCTCTCTCTCTCTCTCTCTCTCTCTTTTATCTATGTATCTAACATACCTTCTATATATATCTACTATTCTTCTATGTATCTATATTTACCAATCTCTCTCATATCTATCTATCTAATATACCTCTGGTATATCTATCTATCTATCTTATATCTATTTTAAATCTATATCTATATATCTATATATCTAATCTCTCTCTCGTATATCTATGTATCTAATATACCTTCTATATATATATATCTATTATTCTTCTATGTATCTATATCTACCAATCTCTCTTATCTGTCTATCTATCTATCGATCTATCCATCTGTCTCATATCTATTTATAAATATATCTATAAATATATCTATCTACCACCTATCTATCTTCACTGCACATGGGGACAGCTGGGCGCCTATCACTTTTACGATGATGTCATATCACAGAATACACTCTCACGATTCTAGCAGATATAGTGGATTCTCTTTCGCCAACCTGGATTATTGCTGGGAGGTCCAGGGACTCAGAGCGTATGGAACCTCCAGCTTTCACCTGGGACCCCCACAAGGGGGTTTGGGCTTTGCAGCTTGGAGGTTGACAGGTTGGGGCCCTCAGCCCTGCCTGCAGGTGTGACGAGCTGGTAACAGTCAGCAAGAAGGGACTGGTCAAAGTAGACGGGACTGGTACACGGACGCACTGCAGAGTGCCAAATCGGATAACAGAAAGGAGTGTCAAAACAAGCCGGGTCAGCAACAAACCGGAGCAGAAGCAGTACCGAACGGCAGGCAGAAGAGAGGTCAGGCACAGTCCGGATCAGAGTTCACAGAGAACAGCCACAATATGCGCAGGAACGCTGGAGTACAGGTATGTAGCCTAATGGTCTGGAACAGAACTGTGTACAGAGCAGGTTTAACTAACTGAGCTGATGAATAGGGTGGGCCTCTGGTCATCAGTCACATGATCACAAGTTGAAAACTCTTAAATGGCCACGTGCCTCTGTTGTACAGATTAGGGCTGTGGAACAGGAGCTGAAGCGGAGAGGAGAGCAGAGGCAGCGCATGGATAGCGGATTCGATAAGTGACAGCCAGACTCCAGCACGTGACATGCACAGACACTGCTGTCACCTGGCATGGTTCCAGCTATTCAGACACATGACTCCCTCCTGTCTCCAATGGGTCACTGCAGTTGTCTTAGGTCCCTCTATGGCATAGCACTCCCCTGAAAACAAACTCTTAGGGGTCAGACCATCTATCTGTCTTCAACTAGCGCCAGGGCTGTGCCTGCAACTTCTCTCTCAGATCTCCTGCCTTCAGTAGGACTCGCCACAGCTCCATACTGAGCTCACTACGGACCAAGTCAATGCTGCTGGGGAGGATTACCAACCAAACTATGCTTTATGTATGTTCTATGATGCTATCTATGTGCGTAATGCCCAATCACAATCCCCATACCAAAATTTTGGGTGAAGGCTCGGTAATATCTGCTCCATCCACTCCGGAGCCTCCACTCACTTTCCCACCTGTTAAATATCAAATTATCTAGGAACACTATTTTGCTCTCGCTGAAGTGGACTTTCTTCTACCACAGCATATTTCTCCGGATGTCTAGCGCTAAGGTATCTGCTGGCGCTATATAAATAAATGTTAATGATGATGTTCATGTTTTCTATAAGATTCCACCTTCCTGCTTCTTCTGCCTGTTGTTTCAAACAGACGGCAGTGTTGTTAAAGCTCCTCCTCCGTTAAACCTCAAATTCACGCCAATGGGAAGTTCATGCAGGAGAAATTTCGGCTGCCCATCTAAACAAACAAGTGGCATCAGATGAGCGAATAGTGTGGATAATTTAGTGAAAAGCCAATTGACCTACCGGTAGCATTGGACAAAACTGGAACACCTGTAGAAAACCCTTGTGGAGACAGGGAGAACATACAAGCTCCCCACATATATCATCCTGATTAGATTTTAACCCAATGCCCTAGGGCTGCGAAGTATATAGGATGGAGATGCTAACTCAAGCTGTCTGAACAAAGGGAGATTCAGTGACTCCAAGCAACCAGATATCTAGCCAAGTTTAACATATAAAGGACTATTCTTATGGGAACACATTAGTGTGATCCCAGATGACCACACACACTCTGGTAGATCACGGACATCTGTCGGCTAGGATAGTCCACTATCCCGGCTGATCCTTCATAGAGCAGCATGTGCTGAAATAGGGGTGCATTATTTCCATAGAAAGTTCTGGGGGTGTTGTGCACACCTGGATATTTGCGCTTATGAGTGTGGAGTCTGTGGTGGTGGTTGCTGCCTGATGGAGGTGACACGGTTTCTGGACCTGTGGGTTAGGTTTTGATGGGGGTTTTCATGGCGCAGTGTAGAGGGAGATGTCGGTGTTGTCTCTCCATTGGTGTGTGGAAGTTGTGGTGTTGTAGTGCGCTGACGTTGGTGTGCACCAGTTGGATGTGTGGGGTGTTTTTCCTGAGTGGTGGAGACCAGTGGTAGTTGTTGATTGTCTTGGTTGCTCCTTGTGCTGTGTTTTCGTTCGGATGTTGGTATAAATCTTCGGTAACTGGGGTGCGTGCTGTTGGGTTCTGTTTGAGAGAGGGAGACATGGGAAGGAGGAAGAGAAGCGTTCAACTTATTGAGCTGTGA
The DNA here is from genome assembly GCF_038048845.1 of Mixophyes fleayi. NCBI lineage: Eukaryota > Metazoa > Chordata > Amphibia > Anura > Limnodynastidae > Mixophyes > Mixophyes fleayi. The sequence continues at coordinate 13,455,224 of NC_134406.1, read as the reverse complement.
AGTATTTTAAATCAGACTTTCCACTTTATTTGTTAAACGAAATGTGTCTTTTTGATGGTAATATTATTCATTTGAACCTCTACGAATGTAAATTCTCTAGTGATAGATGGCACGCAACTGTGATGTACATACCTTTATTATTGTTCATTTAGATTAGGGTATAGTGTCACCCATCTGTACAACATGGCAGCAGTCCATAGGTAGCGCTAAGACGAAGTCATACATATATCTTTTATTAAGTCTGGTTTATCTGTCTTTAACCAACGCGTTTCGCCCTCCATGTGAGGCCTTTTTCAGGGATGTGTGAGTGGGAGTGAGATACTTTGGGTGCTCTGAAACTTGGCTTTGCTGCGGCAGCCAATCGGAGGCAAGGGGGTGGCTGAACAGGATTGGCTGATGTGGAAAATGGGCATGTGTGTAAGGATCGTGGAACTTCGGGAACGGAGCGAACGAGTACTGCGTGTGAAGAAGTAGGAGAGTGAAAATAAAGGAAAATGTGTGGTGTCAGATGGAATATGAATGTCGTGATAAAGGAGATGTGAGATATAGGAGGTGATTAAATACTTTGAATGTTTGTTGGTGTAAAAATAGGTGAGGCAATGTAGGAGGCATAGAATGGAGGAAAAAATAAAATACTGGAGTCTGAGATATCGAGAAAAGTATTGATAGGAGTGAGGAGTCAAACTAAAAGATAAGAGAATGGATTTGAAAAGCTATGGTGTGTGATTTAGTGGATTGGATAATAACTTTTAAATATAATAGAAATGGGAAGGTTCTATATATAGGATATATATATATAATAAATTAAAATAAAAGTGTATATATACATATTAAGGGAGAAATTATATAGAGTTGCAGAATTAGTATGGAATATGGAAAGAAGATATTAGAAAGGTGAATATGGATTTTGAAATAGAATATAGAACATGAGGTAATGGCATTTATAAATTACTAGAAGTTGAGAGAAAATAAAAAGGTATTGATAGGTCAAATGGAAAAGAAAGTTGAGAGGAAAATATGTGAGAGGGGTTAAGAGAGGAAAGTGAGAAAGAAGCATTAGAGTGTATGCGTGGATGTGGAAGAAGGGGTGGGGGTGTGTGGGTTCTGTCACCTGAGGTGTGTCAGGCTCTGTCTCTCCGCTCCTTCGGGACGGCCGCCTTCTGTTTCCGCCGCCATGTCTGGTTGCCAGGCAACCAGACGCAAGACTTCCAGCCCTATTGCCGGATCCACTGCGCAGGCACGGGACGGTACTCGGATCGTCAGCGGCGGCAAATGACCTAACACAGCCGGCATTTCATTGGTTACCAGCAGTATTTAGCAGCACAGTGGCCAAGTGGTTAGCACTTCTGCCTCACAGCACTGGGGTCATGAGTTTGACTCCCGACCACGGCCTTATCTGTGTGGAGTTTGTATGTTCTCCCTGTGTTTGCGTGGGTTTCCTCCGGGTGCTCTGGTTTCCTCCCACACTCCAAAAACATACTGCTAGGTTAATTGGCTGCTATCAAAAATTGACCCTAGTCTGTGTCTGTCTGTCTATCTCCCTCTTTGTATGTCTGTGTCTGTGTGAGTGTGTGTCTATATTAGGGAATTTAGACTGTAAGCTCCAATGGGGCAGGGACTGAAGTGAATGAGTTCTCTGTACAGCGCTGCGGAATTAGTGGCGCTATATAAATAAATGATGAGGATGATCAGTAGCGGCCCATGTGTTTTTTCTCTGATGTTATGGGTCAGGTTGTTGGTGTCCAATTGAAGTTGGTGGTTTATTCCATGGTGGTGTGTTTTGTTGTTTTGCATGCAAGATATCTGTTGCAGTGGTAGAAATTGCTTCTTTTTTCTCCTATATACGTACAGTTCTTACTGTCTTCTTTGGGGATGAAACTTGCTGTAACAATGTTCTTTAGATTCTTAGCTTTCCTGTAGATAGATGGTCTTTGTTGCAGCGTCTCGTCCTGTAGAAGTATGTGCCAGTGTTTCTTCAGGATTCTTGCTAGTGGTTTGCTCTATTGGGTGATAAAGAGTGGTTGGTCTGATTCAGTTGTATTCTTCTTATCTGTGTAGTTTAATAGTTGGTCTATGTTTGTCTTCTTCCTTTTCTCTAGTTCCTTGTTGAGGAGTGAGGAGTCGTAACTTGTTTCTTGGAATTTGTCTTTAAATGAAAGTGGTAAGCTCTTCATGGTTACCTTATATATCTTTGCCACAAAATCATGTTGAGATGGCTGGGGTTATTCTTCGCCATGCTGTTCTCTACCCATTTAGCAATGAAGAGGTTTGTGCAACTAGGTGCAAACTTCGTCCCCATTGCTGTTCCTTTTGTCTGTTTTGTAATATGCTCCTTCATACCACTAGTAGTTGTGGTTCAATTTGTGGCTAATTTGCTACATCCCTCTTTCCACCAACATACATGACGCCCCAACCTAGACACACACTCACATTCTGAACACTTACCACCATATCACCAACCTAAATAAACATCATACTAAACCTCAAGAGCTATTAACACCTTGAGCTATATACAAGTAGAGCTATTAACATCCCAGTCCATCAAGTTCTAACATCCCACTACCATTAAAATCCGCACATAGTACAAACTCCACACGAAAATACGCCATTAGCACACTACGATACTCACAACACAAATTGACATTACCAGCTGTTAACAGTCAGAGCTATAGACATTTATATTGCTAGAGCTATTGATAATGACACAGACTCACCTGCAGCTATTAACAGGGCAAGCAATATACCACACGCAAAAGAGCTATAAAACACACAAAAATGTGCTATACAGCCGAACAACAGAGTATATTGTATTCAGCTCAAGACTTCAATAAGGTGAGCCTCCCTCTCATTCTCTCCCCTGTTGCTCTTCCACTCTCTCTCGAACAGAACCCATGCAACACCAGGAACTGAAGATTAATACCAACATCCAAACGAAAACATAGAGCACCAAGAACAACCAAGGCAATCAAAAACTACCACCAGTGTCCACCTAAAAGAGCCACTCAGGAACAACACCCTAAATTATTTCCATGTATTTTATTTATAGAAGTGTGAAGCAGTAGAACCATGGTAGTGAGATGGTGGGATTATGGGAAGGCACAGAAAGCGTGACCTGGGTTAAAACACATATTGAGCCTGTCCATGCTGCCAACAAATTAGGATGAAATTGGCTGTAAAAATCGCAGCGAGTATCGTAGCTTCAGAGTACCCTTGATGTGGTATTTGTCGTTAGTATATTGATAGTTGCTTTCCTGATTACAGTATAACCACATCCATTGAAACAGAAGTTGGGAAGCCCCTGCCAGATAGAGCGTCCAATCACTCGGCACAAGGGCCTTAATGAGAGACACTGAAAGCAACTTTTAATCTTGATTGTATCACTATCAGCCTAACAGGAAATACGCTTGCAGTTCATATCACTAAGTTATCACCAGTGTAGCAGAACATTTCCTTACAACAAAACAGCTGGGGAGAAGAAGTCAGATGGGACAGACGTAACCATTATTTTGTTTTTTAATCATTGAAAATATAACCTGGAAATATTTTATTGGTTTCTTAGAATCCCACTAACCTCATGAGTTGTATTTGATTTTGGGTATCACTCACAGTATGTATACTGTAAGTGATACTGTATAATCCAAGTATAGTTTCTTTCAGATAGGAAATAAGAGCAATTCCATCTTTTTTGCTTGAATATGTAATGTCCTGTGGTACAAATAAACATGTTACATGGCTATGTAACAAGTGGTTTTCTTATTAAGGAGTGAAACAGAAAATAGTTTTGTTTCATGGGTAGAACTAGATGGCATAAGAGGAAAGTCAACCACATCATTTTCAAATGCTCTCTCTATTGTATACCAGTGATTAAGATCATACTTGCCAACTCTTGCTGAATGTCAGGGAGACTCCCTGAACTAGGGGTGATCTCCCTCACTCCCTGAAGAGTCTGGCATTCTCCCTGATGCTGAGCCAGTACAAGACATGGTTGGATTCACTATCTGTGGTATGATGACACAGTTCAGAAATTGTGTCCTATGTCCATGTATTGATGCCTATGGAGGTGGCCATTTTTATGGAGACCAAGATTTAATCAAAAACTGACAGGTAAGACAACATGACTTCAGTAATGGAGACAGCAATGTAAAAGACACTTCAGTCTCTAGAGATTCATTAGCTGCTTTTTTTTTAACGCATAGTTGCCTACTTTCCGGGAGACTCCCACATTTCTGGAAGACCTCCAGAGAGAGGAGGGCAACCTCCCGGTTCTCTCCCCCGCGATAGATAAGTGGCAGGGGGGAATAGCTTAATGGGACAAATACCGCGGCATCTTAGGGGGCGGGGCCAAAATGATGCGGTTCATCAAACCCTGCCCCCGCATGCCCACCTTCCCCCGGGATCTCCCTGAAGCCAACAAGGAAAAGTTGGCAAGTATGATTAAGATGCTTTGTACATTGGTCACTAGAATGCTCTATGAATTGTACCAAGGTCAGTAGAATGTTCTCTGTATTTTATATTGTTTATTAAGATACCCTCTGTATTGTATAGAGGTCACTAGGATGCTCTTTTTATTGTAAAGATGTTATTGTATTTGACTGCAGGTAGAAGATTCATGACCACTTTCTTGTTTTACCCGAGACTAGAACGATCCGACATGTGCACCTGTCCAAGGCACAAAGCCATGGTGGGCCTCGGTCTAGGATTAATCTCGTACCTGTCACTTGGAACTGGTAGAGTGCCTGGAACTGCAGTGTCTCTTCCTCATTGCCACCTGGAATATATTCCTATACCAATTCCTGCAACTAGGGGGATCACATTCTGCACTCTATATGAGATACTTGGTCTTTCATCACTGTCTTCAGCTCAGTGGCCATTTTGTTGGAGACCAATAGGTAAAGTAAGTGCAGGAGTGAAATACTGAAATGTGCTGTGCAGATGAAATCCATTTATCTGTGTCTGATATAATAATATTATATAAAACTACAATTTCCCAAAGACTGCAATTTCCTGGATGTCCTGATTCCTGTGCAATTAAAAACATTTCTTCATCATCAGCAGCAGCTATTAATATAGCGCCACAAATTCTGCAGCGTTGTACAGAGAACTCACTCACATCAGTCCCTGCCTCATTAGAGCTTACAGTCTAAATTCCCTTACACACACACACACACACGCACACAGACCAGAGTCAATTTGTTAGCAGCCAATTAACCTACTAGTATGTTTTTGGAGTGTGGGAGGAAAACGGAGCACCCGGAGGAAACCCACGCAAACATGGGGAGAACATACAAACTCCACACAGATAAGGCCATGGTCGGGAATTGAACTCATGACCCCAGTGCTCCAAGGCAGAAGTGCTAACCACTAAGCCATCGTTATTAGCTTATTTTAAATTGGTACCCTTAAAATCAACCCTATGGTAAAACTGTCATCTCTAAATATTTTAAATAAGTTACTTTGTCCTGACTCTCTGCCTCTATGTTACATATCTCCCAACAGATCTGATTAGGGAAACGGAACAGGGGGTTTGTTCCACATAATGATGAGGATGTGACTAGAATTTTCAAGTGTTGGACTGCCCCATACTCACCTCCAAACACTCATTCAGTGTTATGCGCAACAGTGGAAATTGCGCACAAACCCCGCTCTCTGCTATGCAGAACAGCGAGCAGGAGATACCTCCCACCGTTTTCACCCATGGTACAAAGCTGTCCTAAGAAGGAAGGTGGAACATAGCCCTCAAATTGGGACAGTTGGGAGCTAGATTTCCAGCACATCCCACAGATGCTGGATTGGATTGAGATCTGGGGAATTTGGAGGCCACGTCAACACCTTTAACTCTTTGTCATGTTCCACAAACCATTCATGAACAATTTTTGCAGTGTGGCAGAGCACATTATCCTGCAGAGGCCACTGCCATCAGGGAATACCGTTGCCATGAAGGGGTGTACTTGGCCTGCAATAATGTTGAGGTAGGTGCTACGTATCAATGTAACATCCACATGAATGTGGGATTGGACCAAATGGGCCAGCCTTCTCTCCAAATGCGCATTAATGAGCCTTGGTTTCCACATAATAATGTAATTTAAGTTTCAGTGGCTTGATCTTGTAAGAGGGGAAACTAGTGGAGTTAATAGCTTGGAAGACCAGGTCAAAAAGCTGACGGACTGATTGTCCAGTATTTTTTTACTATATTAAAGCACTCATCCCAATATTTCTCCTCTATGCTACACTTCCTATTAAGAAGTCCAGCAGAATCCACATTGGGACTCCTTCCATCTTTGAATAGAAGAAAGTGAAGGCGGGGATCCACTGAGGTGCGGCTCATGCACTCCCCGCCACAGCTGTCTGAATATCACCCTGCAGCTCTCCCTCCAGCATCGGCAGGGTTCAGAAGGTGACTGCTCCTGCTTCTCCTCTATATAAATATGTCTTTATAAGATACAGTTAGCTAAGATAAGCTGTGGACAATTTTTAGAGTAAGATAGTTGTTCCCAGGGAACAAAGGGAAACCTAATAAACCATAGCTGTTATAAGTAATTAAGGCTGCATGGGAGGTAGAAGGCTGAAGCTAAAAGGGTGAATTTAGGACAGTGATGGCTAACCTGTGACACTCCAGGTGTTGTGCAACTACAAATCCCAGCATGCTTTGCCAGCTATCAGCTACTTATCTACTGGCAAAGCATGCTGGGGCTTGTAGTTTCACAACATCTAGAGTGTCACAGGTTAGCCATCACTGATTTAGGAAAAAAAAAGTAGCGGGGGAGGGGAGTAAGTTTAGGGGGGGAGGCTAGCATAGGGAGAATCTCCATTTTGGGTGGAGCTCTTTTTTCATAGTAATGAATTTGTGCCTTGTGGAAGAGGTCAAATTGTAGAGTCTGCTATCTCTGCCCTTGACCCTAAATATTGTGGGTTGGTGAAGGGTTCTGTAGGATTGTAGATGTCAGGTCCTAAACGTGCAATAAAAGTCAATTATTGATATAACTTTTATATATTTTTATTAGCATTTGCTAACGTTGTTTTTTTAAAAGCTTTTTTTGTTTTGTTTTGTTTAACTCAATTTAAGCTTCTAGTTCCAGTCCTGCTCAGTAGCAGAACTCAATCTTTATTGCTCTGGACATTTATCACCGTGGTAACTAAGGACTGATTTTATATTACTAAACACTTATTTTGCATTCTTGTGTCACTTTTGCTTGACAAAATAGATGTTGTGCTACAAAGTGGATTTTGTGCCCCAACTCCAAATTTTGTGCACCCAATTAACAAAATGATATATGAACATGTACAAAATGAGTTGTGTTATACCATTTTCAGATTGCCACCACGGCAATATTCCTGGGTATATGAACAAGGGATATTGCCGGGGGACAGCTCCTCCGACCCTACCAAATACCCGGGTAGACCGTGTTCACACTGAACACGGGTCTCTATGGCAGCATCACAAGAGGAGCTCTGGCTGGCTCCTCTTGAGATTTTGTTTTTAACTTTTCAATAGCTCTCGGTGAGACCCGGGTTGAATAACACAGGTAGCACTGTAGGCTACCAGGGTCAGACCTGGGAATAACCCTCCAAAAGACCGGGTCTAGTTCCTGGGTCATCCAACTTAGGAAGATGCAGGGACCCCCTTTCACAATAAGCCTAGACGCGGGACATCGGGGCGAGCACCGGTCAAAACCCGGGTCTTTTCAGCAGTGTGAAAGGGGTATAACCTGCCACAATATGTTTTGTGCATCCAACTGATTTTGTAGATAATCAACTGTTGACAAACGACACATCATGCAGCTCTGTCCATAACACTTTTAAGGAAGTGTAAGCTGTGAAGAAAATACATTGCCATTGGTGTGCTTCTTAACCTGATTTCTGGCAGAAGAGACATCATAATGAACCTCTATTATTATTATTATTCATTTTTATTTATAGGGCGCCACTAGGTGTCCGTAGCGCCGTACAGGGACAAACAAGTACAGTACAAGGTGGGACAGCACGGTACAGTAAACAATAAGCACAGTAACTCAGTAAGCTCAAAGCACAGCTAGAGAGAGGGGGAGGGAAGACCAGCAAGCGCTGGAGCCCAAGAGGAAGGGCGCGGATGACGGGGAGACCCCCAGAGGGGTGGGGGGAAAGGTAGCTGGAGAGCAGAGTTAGAAGTGAAGGAAACAGAAGGAGAGATGGCCCTGCTCAAGGGAGCGTGGTAGAGAAGACGTTGATTCCTAACAGAAGTGTCAGGATAGAGGCCATTAGCTTTAGAACAGGGCTTCAACTAATTGAAAATAGTGTTTTCAGTGTATCTAGGTTGTGCCTATAATGATGCAAACCAAGGCAGTTGTCTAAGGCAACAGGTTATGAGAGCAGCAAGATGTAGGGAATTCATTATAATATGAACATTTACTAACTTTTTCATGAACAAAGTGACAATATCTTCTTTATGTAGCATATGCTACACTCATACAACTATTTAGAACAGTTTATAGAACAGATGGAAACGGACGACATTTTGGTTTGGACCCCCAGTCACCCCCCCCCCCCCGCCCTCCCCCTGAGTTTACCTCATCTGCACACACTGGAGGCAGCCATTGTAGCAGGAGAGAGGTGGGAGTGGCATCCTTTCCTCCTGGTACTGGGACTGTGGCGTTCGGCTGTGACATCACAACCAAGCGCCACACTCTCAGCTTCACACTAACATGAAGGAGCCGCAGCCGGCAGCTTTACATGTAAGTATCTGCTGGCTGCTTCTCTATCATGTCAGCGACCAGCACTTAGCGTGGGGTCTCTGCGGAAACACAAAGAACTTTGGATGGTTCAGAAAGTGCCCCTCTTAATAAAGGCGCCCTAGGCAATTGCCTAGGTTTGACTACTGGCAGCGCCGGCCCTGACAATGTCTCAGTAATGTCACTAGTTCCTAACGAATGGACAGTCTGCATTCCACGAATAATGGGCAAGCAAACAAAATGGCTGCCACCAACATGTACACTTTAAAAGTAACATTTATATTTTCCATCTATGGTACATTTAATATCTGTATTAAACAGACTGATGCTGCTTAGTTAATCCCAGGAGTGATCTAATTGTGTATTTGACATTCTCTGACAAAACTGGAAAAAATGTGGTTATTGCTCAGACATCAGATCATAAAACTGCTGGTAACCAGGGAAACAGGAGGTGTCTGGACACAGTCACAGCACCTGCTCTATTCAAAGTTACATTACTGTACTTCTGGGGTAATTATTGATACTCGCTGCAGGTATGTGTGTGTGTGTGTGTATGTATATATATATATATATATATATATATATATATATACACACACACACACACACACACACACACACACTCAAGTCCATAAAAATTGGGACATCGACACAATTCCGATATTTTGGGCTCTATACACCACCACAATGGATTTGAAATAAAACTAACAAGATGTGCTTTAACTGCAGAATTTCAGTTTTAATTTGAGGGTATTTACATTAAAATCAGGTGAACAGTGTAGGAATGACAACGGTTTCTATATGTGCCTTCCACTTTTTAAGGGACCAAAAGTAATGGGACAAACTAAAAAATCCTACATCAAACTTTCACTTTTTAATACTTTGTTGCAAATCCTTTGCAGTCAATTACAGCCTGAAGTCTGGAATGTATAGACATCACCAGACGCTGGGTTTCATCCCTGGTGATGCTCTGCTAGGCGTCTACTGCAAATGTCTTCAGTTCCTGCTTGTTCTTGGGGCATTTTCCCTTCAGTTTTGTCTTCATCAAGTGAAATGCATGCTCAATCGGATTCAGGTCAGGTGATTGACTTGGCCATTGCATAACATTGCACTTGTTAGCCTTAAAAAAATCTTTGGTTGCTTTTTCAGTATGCTTCGGGTCATTGTCCATCTGCACTTTGAATCGCCGTCCAATGAGTACTGAAGCATTTGGCTGAATATGAGAAGATAATATTGCCTGAAACACTTCAGAATTCATCCTTATGCTTTTTTCAGCGGTTACATCATCAATAGATACAAGGGAACTAGTTCCTTTGGCAGCCATACATGCCCACACCATGACGCTGTCACCACCATGATTCACTGATGAGGTGGTATGTTTTGTATCATGAGCAGTTCCTTTCCTTCTCCATACTCCTCTTTTCCCATCACTCTGGTACAAGTTGATCTTTGTCTCATCTGTCCATAGGATGTTGTTCCAAAACTGTAATGGCTTTTTTAGATGTTGTTTGGCAAACTCTAATCTGGTCTTCCTGTTTTTGTGGCTCACAAATGGTTTACATCTTGTGGAGAACCCTCTATATTCACTCTTGTAAGTCTTCTCTTGATTGTTGACTTTGACACATATACACCTACCTCCAGGAGAGTGTTCTTGATTTGGCCAACTGTTGTGAAGGGGTTTTTCTTCACCAGGGAAAAAATTCTTCTGTCATCCACCACAGTTGTTTTCCGTGGTCTTCCGGGTCTTTTGGTGTTGCTGAGCTCTCCGGTGCGTTCTTTCTTTTTAAGAATGTTCCAAACAGTTGATTAAATGTATCAAACTGCGAGTTTGCCAGCGTGTTGAAATTGCGGCAAATCGCGATTTTTTTAAAAAAAACTGGAAATGTATCAAGCTGCGATTTTGAGACTCATGTTCAAAATCGCTGGTCATCTCTGGTGATTTTGAGCGATGTAAACACTGACGAGTTTAGAAAACTCCTGTGTTTGGCAAACTCGCCTGTGTTGTAACAGTGAGTTGTCAACACATCACTGTTACACTGGCCCTGGTAAAAAGTAAAAGAATAGATAAAAGTTTTTTTTTAAAAAAAAAAGCGTGGGGTCCCCCCGTTATTTATGCTTAACCCTAGTGCTGCCTGACTAGTGCTGGTCCCGTGAAAATCGGGGAAAAATTTTGCGCGGGGTCCCCCCGATTTCCACTTTACCAGCACTAGGCAAACCAGCCAGGGTTGGCGGCACTATAGCAGGGGGATGCGCGGCAGGGGTCCCCCTGCCATAATGACTAACCAACCCTAGACTGTTCAGCGCTGGGCTGGATTCCCTAGGGAGTGGGGTCCGCTGAAAAAAACGAGCGCCCCCCCCCCCGTAGAAAGAACCAGCCCAGTGCTGATATCACTAGGGCTCTTCCTACTACCCCTGGGCTGTGGGTAGTAGGGTAATACGGCGCTAAATGGTTAAAAAAAAAAAAACTGACACCAATTTTGTTTGTGGAACTACAAATCCCAGCCAGCCAGGTTGCCCTAAAAACTGTGGCCATGCTGCTGCTTGTATAACTACAAGCACCAGCATACCCACGGCAGCCAGGGCATGTTGGCACTTGAAGAACCACAAGTGCCAACATGCCCTGACATTCCTGGCTTGCTGGGCCCTGTAGTTCCACAAAGAAAAAAGTTAACAAAACAACAACACCCTCATACAAACCACACATATTTATTAAAAATAAAAACCCCACAATAAAGACACTAACCACCCTCTTTTTAACCACAACTATTTAATAAAAATAAAAAAAAACAAATACTTACCAATGATGTCTTCTTTCTTGAACCAATGTTCCTGGCTTGCCCCAGTCCCTTATTATTTGTACATCCATCTTGAGGGCTTGCCCCAGTCCCAGCCATTTGTACCTCCAAAATCGATTCTTTGCCAACTGGAACACTTCACCCAGAAGGGGCACATATTTGTAATATCCCGAATCTTTAGTCTTGATTGAAGCTCCAAAAAAACAACAAAACAGGATACCGCCGCAAACACCTCTTACTTAGTAGGAGGTCCGTTCCGCAATGCTCTTATGCTGTTTGCGTAAGAGCCAAGTACTGTATTATGGCATTTTCCCACGCTAGTGGGGAAATCACATATTACTGTATTTAGCGCTTACGCAATTAACGTAGCGCATTGCGCATGCGCTACGCTACTTGCGTAAGCTGTATTTACTGTATTACAGCTTACGCAAGTAGCGTAGCACATGCGCAATGCGCTACGTTAATTGCGTAAGCGCTAAATACAGTAATATGTAATATGATAATACGGTAATATGCATTTTGTTGGGATCTAAGGGCTTATGGGCAAATTGTTGGAGCAAGTGGAGGGGGCTAAGGGGCATGTGGGGACATTTTGGGATGGGAGGTGCCAAAGTCATTTTGGGGTTGTTTATTTAATCACTGAAATTATGGGTACTGTTCAACCCTTCTGAGGGGGCCCATAAAGTCTATCTGGTTGCCCAACACCGGTTACACTGTCCTGTGTGTAACGAGAGTCACCGGCTCAGCAGCTACGTGTCCTTGGAAATGATTATACAAAACGAACTATGTATAACTATGAATATTGCATAATGTATCGATTTTTCTCTATACAGGTCATGGAAATCAGCGGTAACTAATCTAAATAAATAATTTAAGGAAAGGGGTTTTATTCCATATAAACACTGTATCAATGACATCAAAAGTCATGATCTGTACATATATTATTTACATCAGTTTATACATATTTGTCTATTAAAGAAATATTAGTACAGGTCAAGGGCTTTTATACAAGAGAGTAAGGTGACTTCTGTCATCTCACGCTATGGGGTACGTTATTATGACTAGAAGTAGAAAACAAACATTTTCTTAGTTTTATTGCTACTCTACTAAAATATGTGTTTAGTATCCCTAAAGCCATGTAAATATATATTTATGGATGTCTATTTTTTTTTTATAAGAGAAAGGGAAGTTAACATTTGTGTTTCTCCGTTCCAGCTCATATGGGGGAGAGGGACACCTGGGTGGCTAGATGGTTGTTATATTTGGCAATACCCTCCCAGGAGCATTGTGGGTGGTATCATCTCTGGTTACAGTGGCTGAGATGGAGGATGGACGAGAGAACCAGAGAAGCCTATGATCGTTGTTGGGTTTTTTTGTCTTCACCAAGAACCAAATATAAAATGATCCCTGCACATAATATATTTCACGGTCGGTTATAGAAGAATTAACATCACTCATGTATTAAACATATTTGTATAAAATGGTTCTCACTGTAACAAGCGCACATCTCACAAGAGCCAACACTGTATAATGGTAAAGAGAAGTCGTTAGTAAGTATATCTCAGAGATTATATTTAAATAAACTGAAAACGGCAACATTCTAGCAGGATATGTGATGTGTTAATGGGAAATCACAGAATCGCTCTACATTCCATTTTTCCAGGTGACAGAAAGTGGTAAGGAGTTATAGATTACATACAGTGTACGGGAAGGTTGTTCCTCTAATTAGCAAGCACAGATCGCAGTATTCCATTGTGAATTATATTTATTCTGTACCTTAATGACAGAGGCAGACACAGCTATGTAATAACATGAGCCTAGCTTTGCAGGCAGTTCCTATACCTCCATGTACAGTACCTGGGGAATTCCTTGTATAGCCAAACATCAACTCGGAGCTAGTTAAAATCTAAGTAAAGTCTGTTTTATAAATACCCCAGACATCAGCCAATATTTAATCAAACATCTGTACGCCTGGAACCACTAAGCTATTTTTCCATTGTAAACTGACTAATCAAATATGAATTTAAGCTCATATATTTAACTCCTATTTACCTACATACTGTAAGCTTGGGAGCAGGGCCCATTTACCTCTGTGTCTGTTTGTTAATGCGCAATCTTGTTTTATTACTGTAATAAAAAGAAAAAAAGAAGAATATGCTGGCACCAAGATAGATATATATAGATAGATATATATAGATATATATATATATATATATATATATATATATATATATACACACAAGTTAACCCGTGCATGATACTCATGCATTCTAGTCAAATCAAGCTACTTAAGGTCTTTAAAAGGTTCTTGTCATGCATTTGGACCTAGCCCAGGCCTCCTCAGGGGAAGAGCGTTACTTCCCGACGCAAGCACCCTTTTTAATGTGTGTTCATGAGGTAAAATTACCTCACGAAAATGAGTTTGACCCCTCAACTCGTAAATTTAGCCTTTACTACCCCTCCCACGGGGGGAAGGGGGGATGATGGAAGTTAACTGACTTGACTATTCTAATTTTTTTGTCAAATAATGTCAGTATACCAAATTTCAGGTCAATTGGATGAGCCCTTTCTGAGAAAATAGTTTTTTCCACACACACACACACACTAACGCACGCCTCTACACATGTGTGTTCATGAGGTAAAATTACCTCACGAAAATGAGTTTGAGCCCTACCAATTTTCAGCCCTTTTTGAATTTTTTTTCCCACACACACACTAAGAATTTAGTAGGTCAGTGTATAACTCTGCCCAGCAGGTGGCGCTGCAACTTGTTTTGTTTTTTCCACACACACAGACAGACAGACGCCACTAAGCATTTATATATTAGATACACGCCGATCAGCTACAACATTAAAACCACCTGACTAATATTGTGTCGATCCCCCTTGTGCCACAAAAACAACTCTGACACATCGAGGCATGGACCCCAGAAGACCTCCTCTGCCAGAGTCACCACCTACCCTCAAATCTCCCTCACTGTCAATAACACCAGAATCTCCTCAGTCTCCCAAGCCTGCTGCCTTGGTGTTACACTTGACTCTGCCCTCTGCTTTATTCCTCACATCCAGACTCTCTCCCAGTCATGTCAATTTTGCCTTAAAAACATTGCCAGAATATGCCCTTTTCTTACTCAACCTGCTACCAAAACTCTTATCCATTCTCTAATCATCTCCCATCTTGACTATTGCAACCTCCTGCTATCTGGCATTCCTTACACCCATATATCCACACTTCAATCCATCCTAAATGCTGCTGCAAGACTGATCTTCCTCTCTCACCTCTCCACATCTGCTGCACCAATTTGTAAATCCCTACACTGGTTCGCTGTGTCCTCCAAAATCCAAATCAAATTATACACACTTACCTACAAAGTCCTCAACAATACTACCCCTTCATACATCTCAAATCTCATTTCAAAATACTCTCCCTCCAGCCCTCTTAGATCTACCTCTGACCTTCACCTCGTCTCTGAGCAGGGTCCTTCATACCCTTTTTTTTCATGTCTGCGTTTGTCTACCTTGTATGTCACTGTTTTATGTATGTCCTGTTCTCTCTAATGTACGGCGCTGCAGAGCACTGTGGCACCTTTACAAATCTACGATAATAATAATAATAACAATAAAAGGTGTCCTGTGGTATCTGGCACCAAGACGTTAGCAGCAGATCCTTTAAGTCCTGTAAGTTGCGAGGTGGGGCCTTGTTTTTTCCAGCACATGCCACAGATGCTCAATCAGATTGAGATCTGGGTAATTTGGAGGCTAAGTCAACATCTTGAACTCTGTCCTGTTCCTCAAACCATTCATGAACAATTTTTGCAGTGTGGCAGGGCGCACTGTGCTGCTGAAAGAGGCCACTGCCATCAGGGAATACCGTTGCCATGAAGGGGTGTACTTGGTCTGCAACAATGTTTAGGTAGGTGGCACGTGTCAAAGTAACATCCACATGAATGCCAGGACCCAAGGTTTCCCAGCAGAACATTGCACAGAGCATCACACTGCCTCCGCCAGCTTGTCTTCTTCCCATAGTGCTTCCTGGTGCCATCTCTTCCCCAGGTAAACGATGCACACGCATCCGGCCATCCACATGATGTAAAAGAAAACATGATTCCTCACACCAGGTCACCTTCTTCCATTACCCAATGGCCCTGATCTGGCGCTCACTTGCACATTGTAGTGCTTTTGGCTATAGACAGGGGTCAGCATGGGCACTCTGACCAATCTACGGCTACGCAGCCCCATACACAGCAAGCTGCGATGCACTGTGTGTTCTAACACCTTTCTATCATACCCGGTATTAACTTTTTTTTTTAGCAATCTCTGCTACAGTAGCTCTTCTGTGATACTGGACCAGACGGGCTAGCCTTCGCTCGTCACGTGCATCAATGAGTCTTGGGCGCCCCTGACCCTGTCTCCGGCTCACTGGTTGTCCTTTCTTGGACCACTTAAGGTAGGTACTAACCACTGCACACCGGGAACACCCCACAGGCCTTCCTTTTTAGAGATGGGGTCCTCCATCCATCATCATTACAGTGACCTTGATCACGCTCAAAAAACAATGTAAAAAATAGAAAAAGATAAAACATATAATATAATAAATATAATAATAATAATACTATTATTCAAACAGTCAAGAAAAAAATACTTCAATTCAAATGTGGCCTTATTAGAGTAAAACTATTAAAATAAATGTCATACACCCTCAAGGACCAGGCAATACCAGAGAATGGCATGGAAATAAAAAAAAGTGTTATTATATACAGCTGTTGAAACGAATACTCCCAGAAATAAATATCAGTTTAAACAATCATGGTCCAAGGCTTCATTGAGTCCCATTAGACAAAGGGTGCCGAGTTTCAAAATCCATGATGATTCACTAAAACATAATTTGGTGAACCCATCAACCCCTCCTGATCGTATTGTCTATATATTCCACTCCTACGAGTGTCTGGCCTTCAGGATTACCAGCCATTGGTCCTTGTCGAAATCCATGAATCACTAGAAGTTGTTTTAATTGATTTTATCATACCTGGAGCTGAAATTCTTATTCAGGTCTATGATTTTCTTAAAAATAACAGTGGGTCTGTCGTCAATAACATTACCTAATACGTTATCCTGTTTTAAAATATCAAAATTCCTATTGATAATATTCTTGATTTGACGAGATTTAGTATTGTAAGTGGAAATATACAGGGGCTAGTGCTTGTAGTACTACAAGTGTAAGCATGCCTAAACACTCATATGAGGCCTGGGCATGTTGGGAACTGTAGTGCACCACAAACAAAATGACAAATTAACTCTTCTTTTACTTAATTACCCGATACCCACCACACCAGGGGTATCATCATCATCATCTATTTATTTATTTATATATATAGCGCCACTAATTCCGCAGCGCTGTACAGAGAACTCACATATGAGTAGAGGCCTAGTGCTATCAGCATGGGGCTGGATTGTCCTGGGGGGGCTACTATATTTTTGCAGGCCCACACCCCTAGGGAATTCAGCCCTGTGGTGACCGGCCTAGGGGTGGTTGGGCTGGGGGACAGGGGGGGCATCTGCCCCCTGGGCCGGTCTCATAATGGTCTACCTTGGGCTAGATCACTGGGCCCCCTGCATTTTTTTCCTTTAAAATTTTCCTAAAAGGCTACTGAGTGGAGTCTTGCCCCCCCCCCCCTCCTCCCCCCCTGGCTAAAATTTGCCAGCCCTCCCCTGGTTGGTACTATGGCAGGGGGACCCCCTGTTGCAGGTTTTCCTACTTTAAGGTTACCAGCCCCGGCTGACATAGTCTAGTACTGGTTTTTGCAATTTAAGGGAAACCCTAACACTTTTTATCCCCTGTACCAGCCCAGGCTGGCAGCACTACAGCTCATTGGCCCTGAATACCAAGTAAATGATGTCTTTAGATGTAAGCAATATATGGCTAAGTTTTCAGTAGAATTTCCATCCAACTCTACATAAGGCCCTTTATATTTAGAACCATGACCCGTCTCTCCAGTAAACAGGCTACTGGGCTCTTTACTTTAACAGGCTGAGTTCCCTTAAGTTTCAACCTGCATACCGGTACTGAGCTGCAACAGAACTGCTGAGCCAGAGATACTAAAGGAACAACTAACAGAATAATTCATAGAAGCCAAAATAAAACCCAGCAAGGTTTAGCAACAGGCAGCTACAGAGCCATAACTAGACGATTTAATGCTCATGGTGAGAGAGAACACAGGTGCCCCCGTGTCCCCACCACCTCGGTAGGTGGTGGGGACATGGGGGTGCATCGCGTGTCATGTGATGCGGCCGTCTGTGCACCCCCCGGGCTGAAACCTGCCAGCCTGCGCCTGGGTGTGGCCAACCAAGTAAGGCTGGTAAGTTTGTTACAAGCACTAGACCGCCCTCCAACCCCCTTCCCGGATCTTGTTCATTTTCCCTGTTGTGACATACAGCTCTCTGTGGAGCTCAGGCCGGGTGAGCTGGTGACTGACACTGCTAAACCGGCTGCAACTGACCGCACAGTCCCAGTAATATAAAAATCATTTAAATCATATTCATGCTAATTTAATATATTCCACGGCAACGCTCCCGTTGGCTTTCCGCCTAAGGTAGGGGCACATGTTGCATCGCCCTTGTTACAACTCTGTATACCAACAAATTCCAGTGTCCAAAAATACTAGCAGGGTTCAAGAACAAGGTAGACAACGAGAGTCAACCAAAACCAGATGTTATTGCAGGCAGCAGAAAGATAAGTTACAGGATAGACCGGTTTAAAACATGAGAATACAAATGAATAACAGACACAAGAAGCTTATCAGGAGCTATCCGTTGAGGTCAGCTTGTTGTGGATGGGAGATGCTGTGGTTACTTCGCAATTTGATGAGTATTAGAACTCCAGCGAGATGTATTCTAATTGGGGCGGGGAGCCGTGTCGCACAGTTTGGGAACCAGTGCAGTAATGATTAACTGTTTTACAGTGTTGCAACAAAGTAAAAAAAAAAACATCTAATAGTGTGGCATTTTTCTAAGTTTGCATTAAACTCAACAATTATCATTTGAAACCTCTTATTTATGACTAGATGGGTTGGGGAAACTTTAATACAAAGACAGCAAAGAATTGAATAAGACATTTGCAAATTAACAAACAATCTATAATATAAAAGCCTAGCGGCGTGTGTTAGTCTGTGTGTGAAAAAAAACAAAAACAAGCTGCAGCACCACCTGCTGGGCGGAGTTATACACTGACCTACTAAATTCTTAGCATTATCTATAATATAAATGCTTAGTGGCGTGTGTTAGTCTGTGTGTGTGTGGAAAAAATAAAAACAAACTGCAGCGCCACCTGCTGGGCGGAGTTATACACTGACCTACTAAATTCTTAGTGTGTGTGGAAAAAAAACTCAGAAAGGGCTGAAATTTGGTATACTAAGATGTTTTTAATTTGTTAATTTAATTTGTTAATTGTTAAAAGTGTTTATAAAGATTTAAAAAAAAAATATATATATATTTCTTGAAGGAGAAGTGACAGTTAGGAGTGAATGGTGGTTGCCGGGGGTGACAGTGGGGAGTGGTTGGTGGTTGCCAAGGGTGACAGAGTGAGAGGAGTGTGATACTCAGGACCGCTGAGAGAGATCCCTGTGTCTGGATAGACATCTGGATAGATGTGGCGATAAAGATGAAGGATGAGGTGATGGAGAAGAATGATGAGGTGGTGACATGTGGACAAAACCACGTTAAAAAAGGGCGCTTACGTCGGGAAGTAACGCTCTTCCCCTGAGGAGGCCTGGGCTATGGCCCAAATGCATGACAAGAACCTTTTTAACACCTTAAGTAGCTTGATTTGACTAGAATGCATGAGTATCATGCACGGGTTAACTTGTCTAATATATAAAAGTAAAAGCCTAGCGGCGTGTGTTAGTGTGTGTGTGTGTGTGTGTGTGTGTGTGTGTGTAAAAAACTATTTTCTCAGAAAGGGCTCATCCAATTGACCTGAAATTTGGTATACTGACATTATTTGACAAAAAAATTAGAATAGTCAAGTCAGTTAACTTCCATCATCCCCCCTTCCCCCCGTTGGAGGGGTAGTAAAGGCTAAATTTACGAGTTATGGGGTCAAACTCATTTTCGTAAGGTAATTTTACCTCATGAACACACATTAAAAAGGGCGCTTGCGTCGGGAAGTAACGCTCTTCCCCTGAGGAGGCCTTGGCTAGGCCCAAATGCATGACAAGAACCTTTTTAAGACCTTACGTAGCTTGATTTGACTAGAATGCATGAGTATCATGCACAGGTTAACTTGTAGGGGGATATAAATGAAATTGTGCTGTCTGGACTTGTAGGGACGATTCAATTCTCGGTGATGTGGAGCCGAACATTCCGCATTTCCAGGTACTATGGTACCCAACATCGCAATTCTATGATCTGTGATGTCACAGCGCCACCGGGCGCCCTAGGACCACACTGGAGGCAGTCCACGGCACATCATCGGGGATTGAATAGACCCCATAATGTTTTAAAGTCACCAGGTTAGTTTAATGTGGGGTTAAATTGCAATTAAGATTTTACTCAGGCTGTACTAATAATGTTAAAGGTTTAATCCTACATATAAAAAAAGACTAATATAATAAAACTAATTATAGCAGCATTTAGCATAGCTCTCCTGGTAAAAACACAAAGTATCAAAATATCATACTAATAGTCACATTGCAATGGAAAGCATTTAGACGCCTGTTCATCCCACGGACAAGCAAATGATAATGTATAATTGAACTTAATGCCTAACCGCATTAGAGTGTGTTAAAGTCTAACACAATGAAGCTGGTCCTTCTCATAAAATCATTTGAGTTTCATTAGCTCAGTGAGCACAAACAAATACATATCAAAATACTCAAAATGTCAAAATCCTAGGAGTTTATTTTGGCATTAAAATATATTTGTCACCTAGTAACAATACAGACAGCTATTTCATGGGCTTAACTAATATTCATGATCATGCCGGCAATAGGTTAATAGTGACATCACTGCAACATAATGCCCCAAATGTTTCATGCCTCATAGTAACTAGTGAAAGTTCAGACCACAAAACAGCTCTCTGCGCTGTGTATAGGCTACGGGTAAACTTTAAACATAGGGGATAAATTCCAAATAATGACATAAAATACAATAGACTGCACTATTTTCTGTTTGTGAATTATCCATTTAATTTCTGGTAAAACTAATTCCATTTAAAAATAATTCTTAAAAAAAATATTTGAAGAAATGTGTTCTCCTTGGTATATATTAAATGTATTTCATGTATTGAATAGGTTTCACCCAGTGAATTGTCCATAGTGAAAAACTATATACTGAACACTTAGGGCTAGTTTTACTAAACTGCGGGTTTGAAAAAGTGGAGATACTGCCTATAGCAACCAATCAGATTCTAGCTGTCATTTTGTAGAATGCACTAAATAAATGACAGCTAGATTCTGATTGGATGCTATAGGCCACATCTTCACTTTTTCAAACCCGCAGTTTACTAAATATACCCCTTAGAATAATAATCAGGGCAGAAGCAAACAAACACTACTTTCAAACAGCACATGGCTTCCAATATAGATCAAAATGTATAGAGCTGATGCATTTTACACAGATTACCCAACAACAATGTATACATCCACAGATTTACCAGAAATATCATGGCTGATTCTTTGGACAGGAAAATACTACAATACATATTCATTATAAGCATCCAGCCTTGCGGCTTACAAAAAGAATGGATTAAAATATATCAGTATATATACACTGCTGGTGTCTGAAGATATTGAAGTAACACTGGTTAAACCTCCCAGTTGATAATTTCAGTGAATTATTTTGCAGTTGATCTTGGTCAGCTGTAACATGTAACATATATACACTGCCCTGGACAATTCTATACATCATACAGCCCTGGTAATGAGACTTTGTAGGTGCATTATACTAGGGTAGGCCTGGACGACCTGTGGATCCCCAGGTGTTGTAATACTACAAGTCTCAGCATACTCTGGCTGGCAAAACATGCTGGGGCTTGTAGTTTCACACTAGGAGAACCACAGTTTGTCCAGTCCTGTATTAGTATCTATTGTAATCGTGTTCAGTACAGGGAAGTCTGTGCGGACTCTTTTTAGTCCAATGAATTGTGTTCAGCTCAGTGTAGCAAAGGGAAAAGTGCAGAAACGCGTGTGGTCGGATGGCTTTTCCTGTGCTGAGCAGGTTTTCATTCATTGAACTGGTCAGTCTCTACCGCTCTTATTCCACTTGTGAACTTATTTAAATACAGGCACAAAATACTTGTATATAATCGTCATCAGTAATTTATATAGCGCCAATAATTCCGCAGCGCTGTACAGAGGATGCATTCACATCAGTCCCTGCCCCATTGGAGCTTATGGTCTAAATTCCCTAATACACACACTAACAGACACAGACAGACTAGAGTCAATTTGATAGCAGCCAATTAACCTACTAGTATGTTTTTGGAGTGTGGGAGGAAACCGAAGCACCCGGAGGAAACCCACGCAAACAAGGGGAGAATATACAAACTCCACACAGATAAGACCATGGTCAGGAACTGAAGTGCTAACCACTAAGCCACCGCGCTGCCCAAAATACTTGTGTATACAGTAAAATGCATCAGACTTCTCTATGTTTCCTTATTATTTTAAACTGCCCATTCAGAGCTCTCGGTTTATAATGGGACCATCATTTGCAATTCACTTTTTGTTATTGTTTTTATGGGGTTCTACTGTATCAATATCAGCAATGGACATTGGAAGGACTTGCCTGCAAAAACAAACAAAAAACATTACGTTACAAAAAGTAAAATCCAAAGATTTTTTTTTTACAAAAACCTAAAAAATTCCTAAATGTCCATTGACAGCCAGTAAAATGGAAACTGTGATGGGCAGACTAAGTGATGTAGCCCCCCCACCCCCCCAGAACCCAAATCCTGATGCATTTAGATGTTAACAACATTAGTGGGGATTGGTTTCTATAACTGTTTGCATATAGGAATTGTGGAACTAGACTCGAAAAATTTAACACATATTATAATCCTTCCAGTAAGCGCTATGAGTAATATACGGACATAATTTATACAAACCCCACAACTCTGAAAACAGACGATTCTGAGTGCTATATACTTAGAGCAGAGGAAATCCTATGATAATCGAAATAATGTTTTTCTTTTACAAGTGTATTACGCACAGGAGACTGAAAAGCTGTAACTTGCATGGCTTCTTACGGTAATATAGTTATTGATCCAAGTCAATGACTCAGCATGGGAGGAGTTTTACAAAAATGTTGCAACGTACACTTTTGTGATAACCAAACCAGCTAATTATATATTCAGGTTTTGTTCCACTTTAAAAAGAAGTCTTTTATCAACTTGGTGATATATTAGTGGCTCGGATATCTCTTTAGGATAATGAGAGTCCTATGTTCCGGTTAGGAGTGTGTGAGATATATATAACAGCTACACAGTGGTTATGGACATTTTGTTTCAATGCATTAATACAACTACTCGGGAAAGCTTTTATTCAAACTAGTTAGAATTTCAATAATTAAAATTAATTACATCTACAGAGAAATTCTCCAGACAATTTAAACGGAGTATGTGGAACACACGCTGCTAATTATACATTCAGAAAGTTTAATTGCGTTGTGTAAACACATTACAGGTAATTAGGAAAAATGGATAATACTTTCAATTTTCTCATCATCGCAATACGTGGGTAACGGCTGGCAGAGCGTGCTGGGAAGTGTAGTTCAACAACGGCCACGACAGGTGTAGGCAACTTGTAGCTCTCCAGCTGTTCTGGCTGGCAGGGCATTCTGGAAGTTGTAGTTCCACAACATCTGGAGCGTCACAGGTTGCTTGAACTTCCTAGAGCCACAGATGGGCGATTTATACAGTAGACTATAATTTGCCAATAAGACAAATAACACTGACAAAATATAGCACAAAGACGGGAATGAAGCCATCATGAATTAGTTTCCTTATTTATATGAGAGGTGGAACCTCAGAGTTATCAGTGAAATCTCCATCATCCTTCTCTGCGAGTTTCGGTTTGGCGTTCTGCAACTGAAGTGGTCCGCGGACCCCGACTGTCTTTTCCTGGATGATATTTGCCACGTCGGGAAATGAATAGGCTTTTGGATCCACTTCCAGTTTTTCTATTCCTTTTGAACTGCTGAAAATAAATCAGTGTCTGGAATGAGTAAGGGCTACGCCAGTTAATGACACTTACTGTAAAGAAAATAGAGCATGACTTAAAGTAATTGATGAGTCTGTATGCTGTGCTTACAGTAAAAATTACATTCACCTCCCAAATATTAGATATCTATGTGATTGTAAATCATAATAAAGGAGAATAATAATAATAATAATAATAATAATAATAATAATAAATACAATAACAAAAGTAATAATAATAACACAATGTAATAAAGAAGTAAAGAGATCTATCCTTTTCAAAATATATCTCTCGCTACAACTAGTAAAACCGCAGAGCCCATTTCCACTGCCACCATTACCACGTTACCCGACACCTGACAAAACCCTGACACTTCCAATCTCCAGGCTGTAGCGCTTGGTGAATCGTGAAAATGAGGGTGGCGGAAACTGGCCGTTAAGATCAACTGTAAAATACAAGTCCCCTCTTTCAAATGACGGTATCAGTGTTTATTTATCGCCTACCAATCGTTTCTGATTATCCAATAGGCTGCCCAGTCTGCAGCCTAGGGTGCGAGGCTTTTGGAGGGAACAACATTTTTGAGGGTGCAAAACTGTGACAGAGAGAACATAAAGGAAACATGAATGAAAATGAAGTAAGGTTTTAATATTAACGTATTCTCAATGTAAAGGCTGAAGACAATGGGCCTGAGTCATTAAGGCAAAAAAGGAGTAAACGTTCTCTGGGACAAACCATGTTACAATGCAAGGGGTGCAAATTAGTTTATTATTTTGCACATAAGTTAAATACCGGCTGTTTTTTCATCTAACACACAAATACTTAATAGTTTTATTATTACACTGAAATGTAAAGATGATCTAGGACATGCCCTACCCCAGTGGTCAGGGAACAGGGGTAAATTACCCCAAATGGGGTAAAAATGAAATTCCTGGGGGTAATGCTGCCGATTCACATGCTGTCAGTTGGATTGTAGACCCCTTTAAATGTGAAATTGCTGTTGTACCAGAAGAGCCTCAAGGGTTGGCAGAGGCACTTCCTGAGCTTCGATGCAATAATGAAGCACGTATTGCATTTGAAAACAAAGCAGATCTGTCATATTTTTGGATGTCAACAGCTGTAAAGGCATCAAAATTGCACATGAGGAGGCAGTCAAAAAGTTGCTGCCTTTTGCAACAACCTACCTTTGCGAACAATAATGAAAACAAAGCAGAGAAATTGATTGGACGCTGAAGACTGTATCCAAATTGCTCTGACGTCAAAATGCCCCAATATTGATGTTCTGAAAACTGAAGCAACATCATTTCTCCAAAACCTGTTGAAGCTTTCAAAGAAATTTTGAATAGATTCAATAAAATGTTGAATTCCAATAATTAATAATATATGATTTCCTTCCTTTCAAATCCAGGGGGTAACGTCGGCGCATCTAAATATATTTGGGGGTAAAAGGTAAAAAAGTTCCATGACCCCTGCCCTACCCCAACTATAAATCTGTCCCCACATTTGAAATTTACCTCCCTCTCCAGTGCAACATGGTTTTGCCCAGGTGCACATGTTATTCCTTTTTTATGCGTTGCTCTCCTTAATGACTCAGGCCCTATGAGTCATCCTTGGGCGGATGTTTAAAGCGTGTAGGAGAGACAAAGATGGCAACAGGTGCAGACATGACAGCACTCTCCGCATGTTTATAACTGAAAATGTTGTACTGTATGAAACTAATTGTGTTACCTCGATTAAAGTAGTAAATCTACAAATACATTTTGTTATTGTATTAATTTAGGGATAGACAGTAACACTGAATTGAAAAGACACAAATTACCTAACCCTGTACTGCAAACAGGAGTGAATTATACCACGTAATATTACCTGGATGTTATTACAAATGAGTTGCTCGCTAAATGCTACTATATATCTGCAAATGTCAGTTCTACATCTTATGTCAATGAAACGGATGACTATATAAAGTATCCTGTTTATAACTCTGTAGAGTGTGCTCTGAATATGTCAAAGAGCATTTCAATTATTTGGATTTTTAGGTTTTGTTTCAGCATCACCCCTATAACACCATGACAGCCTTTAGTCAGCAAAGAGTAGAACGAATCTGTGGCTCCCAGCCCTGTAAGCTGGGAGTCCACGGCACACAGCCACTGGGTAGCTGAAGATGACATCTGGCATCTCCTGACTAATCTCGGTAATAATGGGTGACCTCACTGTTCTACTTGTAAGAGTGATGAAAGGACACAACAAAATATACGCGTAGGTGGAAACCTTTTCTAATCCATCACAACCTCTATGCCCTAAGTACAGTACTACTGGCATTAATAACAGCTGATTCATGTCAAGCAACAGGTCTCTACTTTTGTCAGTTCGGGAGGAAGCTGAACTTGTAATTTTTGGGAATGAACATTTCCTTGCAGAGGTGCAGGCTGTGGTGTAGTTATTATAATTGTGAAATGAATGAGTAATAAGGTGATTATGCGGAGTCATGATCTTGGCGAGCCGCGCCAGTCATGCAAATAAACGTGAAGTGTTGTGTGTGCCTCAGTCCCGTTGGGATAATTACCAAGACATTATTAATAACAAAGAACCAGGCTTTAGATTCAGCCTTGGGAGAACACACTGTAATGGTAAACTAACATTCATAGAGGATGTAATATAAAAACAGGGGTATAAATCACAAATATTCACACTCGATTAGCCGTGTTTTGTATTGACACAGCATAAACCATCAAAGGCATTTGATCTGTACCTAGATACAACAGGCCCCCATTGCCTACTAAACAGAAAGTGCAACAGTTTCACCTACAGATCATCTGTCTGACATTTATAGGGTTTACAGGGT
Source organism: Mixophyes fleayi (assembly GCF_038048845.1). Taxonomy (NCBI): domain Eukaryota; kingdom Metazoa; phylum Chordata; class Amphibia; order Anura; family Limnodynastidae; genus Mixophyes; species Mixophyes fleayi. Next base: position 13,428,692 of record NC_134406.1, on the reverse strand, counting down.
TATAACATTATAACAACAAACACATGCAGAGTTATAGAGAAACATGGTAAAGTAAACATAGCAATGATGAAAAGGTTGTATATAGAAAAACATGAAACTGTGCACAGCAGTATGTGTCACAATTATAAAACATATGAGACCCGTGCAATCTAGTTCAATGTATGTTCTGTAAGTATAGAGCAAAATATGAAGCCTTATGTCCACTATAATAGGAATTGTACTTGGGGTTGAATTTGTTACATTTATTTCATTTATTTAGTTTTTGTATGTACATATTTGTTTGTTACATGTATGCTTTTTTATTCAAGCTCAAGATGAAATGGGACACAGGTGCAGGATGTTTTGTTTTGTTTATTTTTTTTTTGTATATTCTCAAGTGAGAACAAGGGGGATAGATATTTATCTCCAGCAATCATGGGAACATGGGGACAAATTCATCCGTAGCTCTCCTCACAGTGATAACAAGGGTGGAGAGACACTAATAACCCAGCACTCCTCACAAAGATTGCAAGGGTGGAGAGACACTAATAACCCAGCACTTCCCACAGTGATAGCAAGGGTGGAGAGACACTAATAACCCAGCACTCCTCACAGTGATAGCAAGGGTGGAGAGACAGTAATTCCACAGCACTCCTCACAGTGATAACAAGGGTGGAGAGACAGTAATTCCCAAGCACTCCTCACAGTGATAACAAGGGTGGAGAGACAGTAATTCTCAAGCACTCCTCACAGTGGGAACAAGGTTGGAGAGACAGTAAATCCCCAGCTCTCCTCACAGTGATAACAAGGGTGGAGAGACAGTAATTCCCAAGCACTCCTCACAGTGATAACAAGGGTGGAGAGACAGTAATTCTCAAGCAATCCTCCCAGTGATAACAAGGGTGGAGAGACAGTAAATCCCCAGCACTCCTCACAGTGATAACAAGGGTGGAAAGACAGTAACTCCCCAGCACTCCTCACCTCACAGTGATAACAAGGGTGGAGAGACAGTAATACCCCAGCACTCCTCACAGTTTGAACGCGGGTCGATAGACAGTAAATCCCCAGCACTCCTCACAGTGGGAACCAGGGTGGACACAACATCCAAACAATACTCCGAAGGCTCTAACTAGAGGGGACAGTGTCCCAAAGTGTAAAATACCTTTATTCTACTCAGAGCTCCACCTTAAAGGACTGTACAGAGAATCTGCTGTTTAGTGCAATTCTGTAGACTATTCTCATAACTTCATGTACCAGTAGTCACTGTAGCTCGGAGGGTGACCATGGATCATGACCTGCTTCTCAAAGTGCACTTGTATTAACTCTTCCTCTCCCACTTCCAGACGTGTTTCCCTGATGTTGTCACTGTCTGTCCCTATGTTAGAACCAGTTTGAATATCACAGAGCTGACACGCAGGAGACCAGCGCAGCCACATGAACTCCAGAGACTAAATGAACACAGAATCAATAATCCTGGGACTGCTCATACATCATTTATCTGCTGCTTAATTCTACTTAATTGCAAATTTGCACGGATGCCTTGAGATAGAAACTAAACAGCTGGAGGACTGAATCAAACTCGTAATTAGTGGGGGGAAAACACATTAGAAGTTTATTATGGAAATTACTTTTTAGGAAGACTTGCTTTAGCCATTAAATCTCTTCTGGCTGCTTCTACCCTTTGGAATGAATAGTAAATTTGGCTTGTTTTTCGGTTCAGGGAATGTAAAAATTTGGAAATAACTTGCGGGTGGTGCAGGGTTTAGCAGAACCTGTCAGGTGTCAATCATTGCGCATGCCTAGAGATGATATAGACCATAAATTAACATTCCTGTGATTAAAATATAATACAATACTTGCCTACCCTTCCAAAATGATGGTGAGACTTCTGAATCTCAGGTACCTCTCTCAGATCCCCAGGAGTTGGCTCTCTCTCCGCATCTCACCCGCTGCCTAGTGAACTGGGTGGGAAAGTGGCCCCAAAGATGCAATTCTCTGTGAATTGCATCATTTTGGCTCCGCCATCAGCAACGACATGTTGCAATCGTGTAATCTCTTTACGGGGTGGAGCCAAGGCAACGCAACTTGGTGCAGAATATCACACACAGTGGCCTATTTAACAAGTCTGAAATCAGTGAAAACAGCTTTTTTATCTCATGGTGTAGGCAAATTTAGCTATAGGGGCTATGTAAGAAAAGCCTAACGCAGCGATCTCAGATCACAGAGACAGCCTTTTACTGATGTGCTATCCCAGCACATGGTTAAACCATCGATGTGAATGGCAGCAATAAGAAGTGTTACTTAAGGCAGCAAACATGCAAATATTGTTAAACAGGCCCCAAAGAGTCAGCTCAGACAGACCAGAGAAATGTGGAACAGGAATGTGCAATAATAGCATTATAATCGCTGGTTCTGTGTGTGCTGCTTCACGCGGTCTCTGCAACAGCCTAGTGCTGGTATTATTTGCTGATAACTCTCCCCAACTTGATTATTGTCTGCGGGTGTCTAAGATGATTTACAAGAATTGTTATCAGACCATCAAATACTTCGGGACTGTTAAGTTGCTTTTTTGTTCATGGTTTAATTAAATGGAGAAAAAACAACACATTAGTTGGCTTCTCTTACGTACGGTGATAACGTGTGTGCTGTACCCGCTGGCTGATGGCTGCTCAGACACTGAGTGTATTCTGGCTTTCAGGGGGTAATATTTTCACCACTGAATTTCGGGCTCCTTCCTGTCAGTGCAGAGGCTCCGAAGTGCCAGAAGTACATCAGGAACAATCCCAAATTAAATCCACAAGAGCGCTCACATCCAAAGTATTTATCTAGTTATAATGAGAATTTCAAGTCTGTGGCTTATTGCTGGTGAATACTAGAATTAGATGTAAAAATAAGGTAACTTGTATGTGTGTGTTTTATTTTATGGTTTCACACAACGAGGTGCAGTTTGGTTTTCTGCAGGCATTGTACAGCAGATTTTCTGGCTCCATAGAAAAATTTGGGCACACTCTCTGTGACAGAATGGACCTCCTATGTCACCCTGTCCGTGCTTGCTGGGGATCGGGTAGGCTTGCCTTGCCACCATACCCTTTCTTTATCCCAACTGTGCCCCTCTAATCGCAGTAAGAAGGGCTTGCTGCTGCCACCACTAGGCTCCTTCAATGGCACCTAGAACCGCTCTCTTCTGGGTAACTGGCGCGGCTAGTGTACCCCCTCGCTGGGCACCTGGGCTGGTACCCCTGACCTCTTCCTTCAGATCTGGGTTGCTGTGGATGGTTCTTCCTGGCCTATTACCCTGGCCAGAGCTGCAGGTAGTGGGCAGAGCATTGGTACTAGATGCTGGGTCCCAACCTCAGAACAGCCAGATAACGGATTATATTGGTGTAATCTGTAGGTCACAGGAATTACAGCAGGTAATTAGGCGTCAAAGCAGGTTCTTGAAGCAGTGATGTTTTATTAGCTCAAGTAGTCCTAATAAGGACAGTTACAGACTAGTTTGTAGCGTTCTCCAGAAGTTACAGATGGAATGATACATTACATGGTAAAACATAGCTCTTTTTATACAGTTTTAGAGACACAAGTTGGCAGGGGGTAGCCCAGCCCCCTGATCTTTGCTGACACCCAAATGTCTGAGATATTACCTCAGATTTTTAACACCTGGAGGTTAATGTATGAAGCTCCGATTTCTGCAAGTCGTCAGAAATCGTCGACTTTGCAGGGGAAATTTAAAGCGGCGATGGCTTGTAAAGGCAAGGATGTGATATATTCTCTTATCTTGAACTTAACAAAATTCACGTTAATCTGTGATCTCCTAAACTTCTTGCTGCTAAGTTTCCTATGTTACTTGCATCCTGCCTTCGATAGATAGTAAACCTAACAGCAAGTCTAATTACCCCTTCCTGTGTCTTCAGGCTAAAGGATGTGTTGGACATTCACACATCAAAAGACATAATTAGCATGGGGGACTTCCTTTTACAAAAAAAATAAGCTTCCTCCAACATGACATATCACCTCATAAATCAATACATGAATATGAAGATAAATACATTTACACTCCCAGCACCCATTCGGCACAGCAACATCAGGTATTAACCCCTTCAATGCTGCAGCAGTCATCTTGCCCATGTGGGAGGCGAGGTGGACCTGGCCACACCCCCAAAATGACACCACTAGATGACCTAAGTTATCTAGGGGTATTTTTAAAATAGTGAACTACAGATACTTTCTTCATTTTACTGGAAACTGGCACAAAAATCAGCACAACAAAGTAAAAATAGCATTTATTTAACTAATTATTTAATTTAGCTTAATTTACTTTTCATACAGAACATTGGAAATTGGAGAAACATATCTCAATGGATATTAAACCATTCATCCTATGTATGGGGATATTTGGCCAGGCATATTACAGGCTCTGGGAACAGAAGTGATTTATAGAAAATCATTGTGATGATATACAGGGATTGTTTTATATATTTTTCTCTGAATAGCAGAAATATCACAAGTCCTTATTGAAAGCCAGGCACCCCAATATATTCATCCATTATACTTTGCAAACGGGATAGATTTGTTCCTTTAACCATTTTTTAAAATTAAAATAGAGATTTTTCCATCGTTGTGTAGAGCTCGGATTCGTTATTCCCAAGAGAGACATTTATAATGGATAACTCATGGCAAAATATTTTTAGAAAGTTTCTCTTATTATAAGAAAAACGTTATTTTGGGGATTTTAACTCCCAAGAGGACAAACAAGCAAAGGAGCAGAGCCGAGGGGAAAATGACATTCTTGGATCAGGGACCTGAATGTGACCTTTTCTGCTTCTCCAACAAGCCTGCAAATTGAAAAATGCCTCGGCCAATATATATTATTGGACACGCACAGACCCCCAAGGCATTTAATCAGGGGTATTTATAAAAAAAAATGTATCTGTCATTTTTACTCAGAAATCTTTGCTGAATTTTATGGTAATAAAAAGTAAAAAATGTGGAATTAAGAAAAATACAGATATTTGTTGACTCTTAATTTTACCTCTGCTTTAAAAAAATGTTTTTCTGATTACATAGGCATTGGTTATGTGGGATAAAGAATAATTTAGAAGGGTGTTGCAGACAGTAAGACACATTTTATGTACTGATACATTGTATCCTTTCTCATCCCTCTCATATTACACAGCACCTTTCCTGTGCTCACTTTTAAACTGTGCAGAGGACTTTGCCAGAATAATGTATATCAGCCAGCCTTGATAAATAGCTTAATTTACACATTTTATCTTCCAAAATGTATACATGATTTGAAGGGATAATATAAGCTCCAATCCGCCCAATCCCCCCACAGAAACACTACTAGTAGAGAAACTCCACTCACTTCTGTGGTCCACCAATCAATGACCTCCACTGAGTATTATTATATTATTATTATTATTATTATTATTATTATTAATATTTATTTATAAGGCGCTACAAGGCATCCGCAGCGCCGTACAGAGACAAACAAAATCACAATACAATGGGAGACAGCACAGTACAGTAAACACAGCAACTCAGTACGCTCAATGCACAGCTAGAGAGGGCGGGGAAAGGGAAGGGAGGATCCGAAAATGACGGGGCCCAAGAAGGGGGGCGCGGAAGACAGGGAGACCCCCAGGGGGGAGGAGGGAGCGAAAGTGGACGTGGGGTGGAGGACCTTTGAGGAGGAGGGCTAAGTAGCTGGAGAGCAGAGTTAGAAGTGGTGGAAACAGGAGGAGAGATGGCCCTGCTCAGAGGAGCGTACAATCTAAGGGGAGGGGTGGACAGACAGAGAGACGGAGGGGAGAGAGGGAGAGTAGGGGGACAGAGGCAGAAGATAAGGTAGGAAGTTAAGTGGGAGACAGAAAGGCTTTAAGAAAAAGGTGGGTTTTTAGGGCCCGTTTGAAGCTGGACAGATTAGGGGAAGTTCTGATGGAGGGAGGGAGCTTGTTCCAGTGGAGGGGGGCAGCGCGGGCGAAGTCTTGGATACGCGCGTGGGAGGAGGTTATAAGGGGGGAAGAGAGGCGACGGTCAGAGGCAGAACGGAGAGGGCGGGATGGAGCATGAATAGAGAGGAGGGTGGAGATGTAGGGCGCAGTGGAGTTGGCGAGGGCCTTGTAGGTGAGTGTGAGGAGCTTAAAGAGGATTCTGAAGGGGAATGGGAGCCAGTGAAGGGCTAGGTAGAGGGGGGAGACAAAAGAGGAGCGGCGAGAGAGGAAAATAAGCCTAGCTGCAGCGTTAAGGACGGATCGAAGGGGATCGAAATGAGAGTGGGGGAGGCCAGTGAGGAGGAGGTTGCAGTAGTCCAGGCGGGAGATGATAAGAGAGTGGATAAGGCATTTGGTGGCATCTTGGGAGAGGAAGGGCCAGATGCGAGCGATGTTGCGCAGCTGGAAGCGGCAGGATTTAGCAAGAGAGAGGATGTGGGGGCCAAAGGAGAGAGAGGAGTCGAGGATGACACCAAGGCAGCGAAGTTGGGGGACAGGTGAGATAGAGGTGTTGTCGACAGTGATGGAGAGGTCAGAGGGGGATGGGGTATGAGAGGGAGGAAAAACTATGAGCTCAGTTTTGGCAAGGTTAAGTTTGAGGAATCGAGAGGACATCCAGGAGGAGATGGCAGAGAGGCAGGCGGACACCCTAGAGAGGAGGGAGGGAGAGAGATCAGGAGAGGAGAGGTATAGTTGAGTGTCGTCAGCGTAAAGGTGGTAGCTGAAGCCGAAGGAGCTGATGAGTTCACCCAGGGAGGAGGTGTATAGAGAGAAGAGTAAGGGTCCCAGAACAGAGACCTGAGGGACCCCAACTGGAAGGGTGGATGGGGGGGAGAGAGACCCAGAGGTGGTGACAGAGAAGGAACGGTGAGTAAGGTAAGAGGTGAACCAGGACAGGACTGGGTCGGAGAGGCCGAAAGACTGGAGGGTGTGAAGGAGGAGGGGGTGGTCAACGGTGTCAAAGGCTGCAGAGAGGTCAAGGAGGATGAGAAGGGAGAAGTGGCCCCTGGCTTTTGCAGAGAGGAGGTCATTGGTGACTTTAGCCAGGGCAGTTTCAGTGGAGTGGAGGGGGCGGAAACCAGACTGGAGAGGATCAAGGAGGGAGTATTCAGAAAGGTAGGAGGTGAGACGGCTGCAGACAAGCCTCTCAAGAATTTTGGAGGCAAAAGGGAGAAGAGATATGGGGCGATAATTCGAGAGAGAAGTGGGGTCGAGATTAGGTTTCTTAAGAATGGGGGATACGAGAGCATGTTTGAAGGAGGAGGGGAAGATGCCAGTGGAGAGGGAGAGATTAAAGAGGTGAGCGAGGTGGGAGCAGGTGGTGGGGGAAAGGGAGCGAAGAAGGTGGGAGGGGATGGGATCCAGGGGGCAGGTAGTGGGGGGGGGGGGGAGGATAAAATGAGAGAGTGGACTTCCTCGCCGGTGGTGGGACGGAAGGAGTGGAGGGGAAGGTGGTTGGGGGGGGAGGACAGAAGAGTGGGAGGGGTGGAAGAAAGAGTGGAGGAGGAAATTTCAAGTCGGATGGCCTCGATTTTAGAGGAGAAGAAGGAGGCGAAATCAGAGGCAGTCAGGGAGGAGGGGGTGGGGGGAGGGGGCCAGGAGAGTGCTGAAGGTGGCAAAGAGGCGGCGGGGGTTAGAGGACTGGGAAGAGATGAGGGATTTAAAGAAAGATTGTTTAGCGAGTGAGAGGGCAGAGCTGTAGGATGAAAGGATGAATTTAAAGTGGAGGAAGTCAGCCAGGGAGCGGGATTTTCTCCAGTGACGTTCGGCGGAACGGGAGCATTTTTGGAGGAAGCGGGTAAATTTGGAGTGCCAGGGTTGGGGTTTGGAGCAGCGGGGGTGGACGGAGTGGGCAGGGGCGACCGCGTCCAGAGCGGAGGTGAGGGTGTGATTGTAGAGGGAGACCGCCTGGTTGGGGCAGGCCTGGGAGGAAAGGGGGAAAGGAGGGTATCGAGAGAGGAGGACAGAGAGGCAGGGTCAAGAGCATCGAGGTTGCGTATGGACAGAGTAGGTTTGGGCAGGGGGGGGGAGCAGGAGAAGAGGAGAGAGAGAAGGAGAGGAGATGGTGGTCGGATAGAGGAAAGGGAGAGATGGAGAAGTCGGAGAGATTACATAGGTAGGAGAAGACAAGATCAAGGGAGTGACCAAGGCAGTGGGTAGAGGAGGAGGTCCATTGGGTGAGACCAAAGGAGGAAGAGAGGGTGAGCAGTTTGCTGGAAGCAGGGTAGGTGGGGTTGTCGATGGGGATATTAAAGTCACCGAGAATGATCGAGGGGAGATCGGAGGAGAGGTAGTGAGGAAGCCAGCTAGCAAAGTTGTCAAGGAAGAGGGAGGTGGGGCCAGGAGGGCGGTAGATGACAGTGACGCGGAGATGGATGGGGTAGAAGAGGCGGATGGAGTGAGCTTCAAAAGAGGAGAAGGAGAGGGAGGGTTCAGGGGGAATGACACGAAAAGTACAGGTGGAGGAGAGGAGGAGGCCAACTCCACCGCCAGGGCGGGCACCAGGCCTGGCGGAGTGGGTGAAGGAGAGGCCACCATAGGAGAGGGCAGCGGGGGAAGTAGTATCAGAATCGGAGAGCCAGGTTTCAGTAACGGCAAGAAGGTTAAAGGAGTTGGATAGAAAGAGGTCGTGGATAGCAGTCAGCTTGTTGCGGACGGATCTGGCATTCCAGAGGGCACAGAAGAAAGGGGGAGAGGAGAGGGGGGAAATGGGGATGAGGTTAGCAAGCTGAGCAGCGCGCGGGGGATGGCGGGGAGGAACGGGAGAGGTAGGGCGGGGGGAGAGTATGGGTATGGAGTGAGAGCGGGGAGGCATAGTAGGGAGAGAGAGTAACAGAACAGTGAGATAGTGGGGACAGTGAAAAACAGGTAAGAACAAAGGCAGGAAGACAATGAAAAGGTGGAAGATAATAACGAATTAGGGCGTGGAGGGCATGGAACAACAGTACAGTGAGATAATAAGGACAATGAAGACAGGTAAGAATGATAGCAGAACAGTAAGATAATAAGGACAGCGGATAACAGGTAAGAATAAGCAGGGAGACAATAGCAAGATGGAGGACAATAACCAATTAGGGCGTGGAAGGCAAAGAATAATAGAAGGAGAGGTAATAAGGACAATGGAAATAGGCAAGAATAATAACAGGTAAAACTAGTTGCTGGTAAATATAAAATCAGGAAAAACAAGATAAAGGCATATAAATAGTAGAATAATAACAGGTAAAAAGTAGAAACTTGTAAATGTACAATCAGGAAAAACAAAATAATGGCATATAAAATAATGTTTTATATGCAGTTGATGCAGTTAAGCCAGGGATTCAGCAGGAGAAGGGTTAACTGACAAGCCGGGTCGGTACACAGTAGATCAGTTGGTGCAGATAAGCCAGGGATTCAGCAGGAGAAGGGTTAATTGACAAGCCGGGCCGGTACACAGTAGATCAGTTGATGCAGATAAGCCAGGGATTCAGCAGGAGAAGGGTTAATTGACAAGCCGGGTCGGTACACAGTAGATCAGTTGGTGCAGATAAGCCAGGGATTCAGCAGAAGAAGGGTTAACTGACAAGCCGGGTCGGTACACAGTAGATCAGTTGATACAGATAAGCCAGAGACTGAGCAGGAGAAGGGTTAATTGACAAGCCGGGTCGGTACACAGTAGATCAATTGGTGCAGATAAGCCAGGGATTCAGCAGAAGAAGGGTTAACTGACAAGCCGGGTCGGTACACAATAGATCAGTTGATGCAGATAAGCCAGGGATTCAGCAGGAGAAGGGTTAATTGACAAGCCGGGTCGGTACACAGTAGATCAGTTAATACAGGTAAGCCAGGGACTCAGCAGGAGAAGGGTTAATTGACAAGCCGGGTTGGTACACAGTAGATCAGTTGATACAGATAAGCCAGGGATTCAGCAGGAGAAGGGTTAACTGAAAAGCCGGGTCGGTACACAGTAGATCAGTTGATGCAGATAAGCCAGGGATTCAGCAGGAGAAGGGTTAACTGACAAGTCGGGTCGGTATACAGTAGATCAGTTGGTGCAGATAAGCCAGGGATTCAGCAGGAGAAGGGTTAATTGACAAGCCGAGTCGGTACACAGTAGATCAGTTGATACAGATAAGCCAGGGACTCAGCAGGAGAAGGGTTAATTGACAAGCCGGGTTGGTACACAGTAGATCAGTTGATGTAGATAAGCCAGGGATTCAGCAGGAGAAGGGTTAACTGACAAGCCGGGTCGGTACACAGTAGATCAGTTGGTGCAGATAAGCCAGGGATTCAGCAGGAGAAGGGTTAACTGAAAAGCCGGGTCGGTACACAGTAGATCAGCCGATGCAGACAAGCCAGGGACCCAGCAGGAGAAGGGCCAACCGACAAGCCGGGTCGGTACACAGTAGATCAGCCGATGCAGACAAACCAGGGACTCAGCAGGAGAAGGGCCAACCGACAAGCCGGGTCGGTACACAGTAGGTCAGTTGATGCAGATAAGCCAGGGATAGATGGCATCGCCCCGTCTCTGGAGCGACGATGACACTCCCCTGTACCCCCACAACAATCTCCCACCGTCTCCACAAGTTTCCAGATGCTCTACAATTGTGGACAGATAATTGTGTGGGAGGAAAGACACAGAGCTGATCTAACGTGCAGCCTTCTCCAACTGCCGCCCGCATGCATATTGTGGGGAATACAGAAATGCTTCATAATGTGATCTGCTCCTGGCAAGAGGGTACGGTGCTTACACCAAGATTTAAGGTGTTTTGTTTTTTTCTATATGTTTAATACTAAACTATATATTGCACACCTCCCATTTAGACATGCAAAATCAGATCAAAATAAGCCCCATCCCCAATCTGCTAAACTCCACCCTGATCCACCCAGAAATGCCCACTTTTACGTTAAACCACACCCACTTCCATGTAAGCCCCACCCCTTTCAATTTCTGTGAACAAGGACAGTCGGGAGTAATGATATTGTATTTTTCTACATTACACCATTTACCGCTAACATGAAACCTTGACATATGAATAAATGAAATATTTCTTTTTACACTATACCCAACACTGAACTATATATATATAATATATACTATACCTAACTACCAGTAGCACTAAATCATACCCTCCAACCGTCCTGATTTGAGGGCTCTGTTCCACCATCCTGATCGGGGCAGTTTTATCCCGGAGGTGGGATATTTGGGGGATATGTCCGCACGGCAATGGAGATGTCTGGAGGAGAGGAGAGCACGGGCAGCCTCGCACTTCAAGACCACTTGGTACGACTCAGGGGGTGTGGTCACGCTACTCACCATGACATGAACACGCCCTCATTGTGAAGTGGCCACGCCCCCTGCCCCAATGCTGGATACACAAATGTTTGGAAGTATTCCAAATTCTAGCACTATTCTATATATATATATATTAGGCTACATCGAAGTACTGATAACGCTAAAATGCACAGAATATCTATTCATACCCAGGGTCTAGATTTGCTAATAATCTTTAGGCACATATTGCTGCAGTGGTGGCTGTGAGCGGTGAGATTGCTGAGGGACCAGTGACTTATTTGGACAATCATTATTACCGATTAAGGGGGTAAAAATAATTTATAATTAAATTATAGGACAGATTTAATTTGTCATTATGTTATATTATTATAAATCTGCGCCTTAATATAATGAAAAAAATTTATTTGCCCCATAAGTTAATTATAAATTAATTTTACTTGCCCCATAATTCATACTTTAATGGTGCCTCCTTGTATTATGACTGGCTGGATACCTCAAACAGAATGCTGCCCATTTTCTGGCGGTATTGAGTTACCCGTCGTGGTTTAGGCGACTTGAAACAGCCGTATAATGACGTCAGTTTGACATTTGGGCCTTGAACCACCCTACAGTAAATGTGACAATTTTACACCCCCTAAAACACTATCTTTAGTAAATCCTGCCCCAGGGCAATCTCCAGCTCACATACAGATAGGGCAGAAACAACTTAATAGATGCTTCTTTCTCCATCAAAGGGGGGAGATATATAAAGTATTGATCTTATCATCAACTGAGGAATGTGAATATTTCACAAATGAAATCATTATTTCCTCTTCATACTAAAGGTGTCTACAGAACAAATTGCAGTCAACAAATGAGGTCATGTTTAATCACATCGGCCTGAAATTGCAGCATGTGTGGGTACAAGCAATTGCCTCCAATCTCTATGCCCTACCACGTTTTCATTGTACGGTGGGGAATGTTTAAATGACTGATGCATAGGCAAACCGTGGGGGGGGGGTTACTAGTGCCTGGAAACCCTCCTCCAAGCCTGGGGCACTGTATAATTGAGGTGGCTGGACCCTGCTCCCGCTTCACACAGCTCTGCTTGAAAAGGGAGATCTGCGTGTACCTAACAGTAGTGCATGCACCACTGCCCATGTATATTATAGGGATAGGAAGAGTTGGAGAGCAGCCAAGCACTGTCTAAAATTATAGCCACGCCCCCATGCATGCTGGCCACGCCCCTGTGATGGTCACTTTGATGACTGCATAGGGTGAAATAGTGAAAAGTGGCAGAGGCGCCACAACAAAATTAGGATACCTAAACACTTTGCCCCGCCCCTTGATTATGTAAATTGCTCCAACAGATCACACCCACCTTCCTATGTCATATTTTACCCCCTCCCGCATCTCCCGGAAGTGAGGTGAGAAAAGTATGGAAAAAATTATTCAGCAATACAGAACTCTGTCTCATTCATTTAGATAAATACAATGTATATTCACAGTAAAGTGGGGTACGGGCCAGCTTGGAAGATATTTCTTTTAGCTTATAGTACACAATTACATTTTTATGGAACCGGGCCTAATGCAAAACAAAATGCTTCTTTAATTGATTTACAGCACACTATCCAGACCTGAAACTACTTTGTGCAGAGTAAATACAGACAAAAGAGCTCACTGCACAGTTCACTCATTCAAATCATCACTTTCGCTTACTTAAGCCCAATACTTTCTCTACTGCGTTTAACAGACAAATGGTTTTCTAAACAGCGCCGGGCACTACCCTGGATTTGTTGACTAGACAAAAAGAAACTTCAGAGAAGATGGATTAGTGTCGAAGAAAATGGAGAAAACAGCATTAGAGGAGAACTTACATTACAATAAGTAAACACTAATTCATTTAACAAGGTTATGTATTCAAGCAAAAATAATAAATGTTAATAAGCATGGTCATTATTTAACATCTTAAAAAGTAATCAAACTTAAAAGGAGATGTCCAGTCATATAAAATATTTGATTGAGTCAGACCATTCTCCTGCTCTACTGTGATCAACACCTTATTTGTCACAAACACTGATTGGCCAACAGATGACCCCTGGCAGAGTAGAGAGAGTCTTAAGCTGGGTACACACTACATGTTTTTCACCTGATTATCATGCCAATGAAAACGATAAACGACCGCTAGTTCCAATATGGCATTAGTGTGTGCGCTCCAACAATCGTGTTTTATCGTTCCAAAGCTCATCGTATCGTTTGATTTGATTTTATAACCGGACTGAAAATTTCTATAAATGATGGAACTATGTCGTTCCAAACCTGCAGTGTGTAAGCACTCACCACCAGCAGTGTCCATAGATCTCAATAGAGTTTACAGAGTCACAATCTTTTCAGCCGATGGTTATGACAGATGAAGAGCACAGATCTGAAGGTAAACCATGTAAAACCTGTATAGTGTGTACACGTGAATCAGCTGCTGATCGGGATTTTCAGTCGTTGGTAAAATCATTCACGATATTGCATACTTGCAGACTCTCCCGGAATATCCGGGAGACTCCCGAAATTCGGGTAGGTCTCCCGGACTCCTGGGAGAGCAGGCAAGTATCCCTCATACCGGAACTTACTTCCCAAAATGACGCGATTTGCGGTGAATCGCGTCCTTTTAGCCCCGTCCTCCGCGACAAAAACATCATTTTGTAGCAGGAGGCGTGGCCAAAATGCAGCGATTCACTGTGCCCCACCCCCTCCCTCCAACCACGCCCCCTGCCCGGGATCTCCAGGAATTCATTTTTTAAAGGTAGGCAAGTATGCGATATCGCATCGGGAGAAATCATCTTCGGTGTGTACCCAACCTTACAATGAAATATTTAACAACCCATATTTTTTGACCGATAACCCTTTACAAAAATGACGCAATGAGAACTGGTTGAAGGATATAATATATATATATATGTATGATGTGTCCTTGTCCTATTTACGGATCTGCCTTCTGTGCCTTGCTAGAAAACATATAAATACACTTTAAATCTTATATTCCATATGCATATTAGTTGGGGCTCACTGACGATTCCTGGACCAGTGAGATGACCTCTGTACAATCAGGAAAGCATCTAGCTCATCCGCTGCTTCATTTTCTCAGGCTGCTTTCAGAGCAAAGTTTATAAAAATCATAATTACTTTTCTCTCCTTCAAGCTAACATTTATATTGCAATGTTATTAAGGTTAAAGGTCTAATTGAACTTTACCTGTTTTGTACATGATTGCAGTTTTGCCGTTTCGGCACCACTGAAGTCGCCCTCCGCTTCTGAAGGAGATCCGAGGCCTGAAAAAAATAAGAAAGATGGATATTCAGAGTTTCTCTGCTTAGACTTAGAAATATAAATATCATATAATATATAATATGGGTACTTATCGCCTATACATAGACATTTTTTGGGGAGAACCAATATTCATGCCGATATTTCCTATCCATTCAGTAAGAATATGAGACACCTGAGCTACATGTCACAATTAGTTTAAAATGTCATTTTAAATTGAACCCATCAACTACACTCAGTTGAGGTAATTTATGAAGTGCACACGAGGAATCGGGTTATCTCGATGCTCTGTCTGGCGCATCAAGAAACAAAATATTCAGTTCCAGAATGAACGGACAACGTAACCCACCTACAGCGATCTCTACATTTAACACAGACACAGTGACAGGGTCCTACCCTCTCTCTGGGCAGACAGTGGTGCGAGTGCACACACACTGTAAGATTGAAAGGCAATTAAAACAAGATCTTCAAACAGAACAAGCAATCAAATGAAACGACGATCAGTAATTTGGAACGACTCTCGTTCATCGTATATAAGTATACACACTAATGCGATATCGGGCTAAACAGTTGTTTTTCAGATGTTTGGCCCAATAATTGGCTGAAAAACCTTTAGTTTGTACCTAGCCCTAACCAGGGCCCTATCTGTGTGGATGTGTGGAGTATGTATGTTCTCTCTGCTTTTGCTGGGATTCCTCCGGGTGCTCTGGTTTCCTCCCACACTCCAAACATATACAAGTAGGTTAGTTGGCTTCTGACTAAATTAACCATAAGTGTGGTTAAGAATTTAGACTTTAAGCTGTGACTCATACCGCTTACATACTGCCGCCCCGCCAATATCCCGGGTTTTTCAAGCCGGGTTTTTGCCGGGGCTCGGAGCGTCCCAGCTCAGAAACACCATTCATACTGCACCTCGGACCCGGGAATTTCCCGGGTTGACCCCATTCATACTGCACAAGTCTGTGCCCTGGCAATTTGTGGGAGTCATCACCAGAGCAGTTTTCATTGGCTGAAAAATGGTGATGTCATTGAAAGGTGACTGTTTTTTTGACGCATAAAGATGATGCAAAAGTGGGTGGTGATTGTTTACTGTTAATACACACTTTTTCAGTGAAATAAAAGCAATTTTCTCCAACAAACTCCGATTCTGCTTCAGCTTGATCTGCACTCCACCATCCACCATTTCTCCTAAACTCCTTCTCGAATCTTCCATGGGCTCCCACCGATGACATCATCCTCCAGAGACAGGTAGACAGCCAATCAGCTTGTTTTCTGTGCAACCCGGGTCCGACCCATTCATAGTGCAGGCAACCCGGGTCCGACCCGGGAATTACCCCTCGATAAATCCCGGGTTGAAGACCCGGGTTTTTAGACCCGGGATTTTTGACTTGTACCATTCATACTGCACCAAGACCCGGGTCGTTTGAGCTCGCCCCGGCAAAAACCCGGGA
Source organism: Mixophyes fleayi (assembly GCF_038048845.1). Lineage (NCBI taxonomy): Eukaryota > Metazoa > Chordata > Amphibia > Anura > Limnodynastidae > Mixophyes > Mixophyes fleayi. The sequence continues at coordinate 13,412,701 of NC_134406.1, read as the reverse complement.
TTTTGGTGCAGTATGAATGGGGTATAATATGGATGGTGAAACCGTCCTTATACAGCACTACATAAAGGTTATTATTATTAATAATAATAATAATAATAATAATAATATCATCAACTACCCAAATGTTGGGAGGTATGCCTTGAAGGATATGTCATAATTTATAAGTTATTATTAGGACAACTTAGCCCCAACATTGAACTGTTAGACCTTCATCATCATCACCATTTATTTATATAGCGCCACTGATTCCTCAGCGCTGTACAGAGAACTCACTCACATCAGTCCCTGCCCCATTGGGGCTTACAGTCTAAATTCCCTAACATACATACACAGACAAACACGCAGACAGACACACACACACACAGACTAGGGTCAATTTGTTTGCAGCCAATTAACCTACCAGTATGTTTTTGGAGTGTGGGAGGAAACCTGAGCACCCGGAGGAAACTCACGCAAACACGGGGAGAACATACAAACTCCACACAGATAAGGCCATGGTCGGGAATTGAACTCATGACCCCAGTGCTGTGAGGCAGAAGTGCTAACCACTTAGTGACCTTCAATGTATATTTTTTGTTCAAAGACCACTAAAACCATACGTGACAACTTTACTTCTCTCCCGTCCTTTAGATCCCAGCAGGGATATCAAGGGACAAGAGAGGGCTTTGTGGCACAGCCATTTGCACTATGTTGGCCCCACCCCCCGTGAAGCAATGCCGGTATTGTGTCAGTGAGGCAGGGTCAAAATGAGCAAATAGCGTCATCACGGCCTCTGTCCAACCCGCTTCACTGGGAAATGGGCAGGATGAGGGAGTATGGCCTGCTCTACGTGTGTCTGGGAGAACTACCCAAAATTCGGGAGTCTCCTGGACATTACGGGAGAGGAGGTATGACTAAACAAATTGTATTTTTTAGATATGTGGCATGAAAGTAAAATACAAGTTCAGTCCTCTGGCATATTTTATCCCCTTTAAAAATGAATAGATTTTAGTATCCACATCTTTTTCCATCACACTCAGTCTGCACATTGTTCGAATGGGATCGGACACAGGACAAAGTGGTTCTAAAGCAAAGTACTGCAAGTACTGCATGCCAACTACGGCTGCTGTGACATCATGTGACTGACGTATGAATCCACAAACGCGCAGTCTGTATACAGCGAGCCCGATTCATCCTCATAAGGCCTTCCAGTCTTCCACTTAACTTCCTACCTGATCTTCTGCCTCTTCCCCTTCATTCCCCTTTCCTTATCCTCCTTCTCTCCCTCCCTCGTGTCTCTCTGTCTGTCTACACCACCCCTTAGATTGTACGCTCCTTTGAGCAGGGTTGAGGAGAGATGCTCCTGTCTTCACCACTTTTAACTCTGCTCTCCAGCTACCTTGCCCTCCTCCTCTAGGACCTTCTTCTCCCCGTTCCCTCCTCTCCACTCTGGGGGTTTCCTTGCCATCCGTGCCCTCCCTCTTGGGCTCCGCCGTATGCGGGACCTTCCCCTCTCCCCTCCCCCGCCCCTCTAGCTGTGCTTTGAGCTCACTGAGTTACTGTGCGTTTTGTTTACTGTATTGTGCTGTCTCACCTTTGTATTGTAATTTTGTTTATCCCTGTACGGCGCTACAGATACCTAGTGGCGCCCTATAAATAAAAATTATTCATAATAATAATAATAAGGTAACTTGCAGTTAAAAAAAAAAGAACATGGAACTTGAGCATAGTTCCTCCCATATTCAAGTTTGTGCGGCTCTCGAGATCCGTTTCTATTTGTATGTAGACACACACAACAGATTACAGGCTACGCATATCCATATGTGCAATGTACATTCAAATCAGAACGCATGACAAAAAAAAAAGTAAAAAAATGGAAAATTAATAAAATGAACAGCACATAATACTATAATCATTAATACAAATGTGCAATAAAAAACAGTTTTATTTTTACATTACATACATAAATTAGGATACTCTTAATGCGTACTGTATACAATGCGTTTTTATAGTCCATCTTATTTGCATATACATGTTCTTTGCTATCGAGTGGCAGCACAGTGGTTAGCACTTCTGCCTCACAGCACTGGGGTCATGAGTTCAATTCCCGACCATGGCCTTATCTGTGTGGAGTTTACATGGTTTTCCTCCGGGTGCTCCGATTTCCTCCCACACTCCAAAAACATACTGGTAGGTTAATTGCCTGCTAACAAAAATGTACGTACGTGTGTGTGTGTGTGTGTGCGTGCGTGCGTGCGTGCGTGCGTTAGGGAATTTAGACTGTAAGCTCCAATGGGGCAGGGACTGATGTGAGTGAGTTTTCTGTACAGCGCTGCAGAATTAATGGCGCTATATAAATAAATAAATGATGATGATGATGATGAAGGGCACACATGTGTCATTTTTAAAACAAAGACTATGCCATAACAGTCATCACTATCAGTTGGCACTTACACTTGCCCAATGCAAATGATAGGACTGATGTGAATGAGTTCTCTGTACAGCGCTGCGGAATCAGTGGCGCTATATATATATAAATGGTGATGATGATGATGATAGGTTAACAAAAAACAAAATACCCAGAGCTTTAATCGTCCGCATCCACATTGAAACGCCCTCTGCACACCCTTACTGTACATTGCCTATGTTCGTCCACCCCTTCTCTCTCCCATTTCGGCCCTCAAGCCATAGGCAGTCGCTTCATTTGCATTCAAACATGAACTGTACGCAATTGCGTTTGTTGGCGAATTCACACAAGATACAGACTGCAAATGGACTTATGTCCGAAGATGAATCGGGCCTTGCGTGTCTGAAAAATTGACGTCTCACAAGCTTTGGCTTATTATCACTGCTGCAGGGTAGAGAAGTATCACCCACCTAAATAATCCCTGCTTTCTCTTACGGATAGAGTAGACAGCAGGTGTGTAGCTCACCAGTTTATGGACTCTCATGTATATTAATGTGGTTTTACTTGCTCTTTTAAACAGCTTAGAACACATTCAAACTTGTACTTTAGTTTTTATTTCAGTTTGAGTCCAATAATAAAGTGGTCTTTCTCTTAATGTTGTGTATTTGTGGTTTACAGAGTAATGTGTTTAGGGATTTGTGCTGATGCTAAGAAAAAGTTTGGTGTTTATCTGACTCCTGGATAATTGGTGGTGATAAATTATTGATAAGCGAGTACTCAGAGCTCAGATCAGATGTCTACAACTTGAGATCACATTCACCGTAACTGTGAGAATTGGCCATGCTGTAATTTCTGAGTGTTAATCCTGACGCTCTGCAATTACTAGGGCACATAGAAATGTGTTCCTAATTAAGTCAATTGATGTCATTTTTTACACTTTAGAAGGGAATGGTGGAAATGAAACTAGATTAATATGTGAAAGGCTGCAGTTAACTGTGAATTCGTTAAATTAGGGTCACACCACACTGACGAAGAAATAAGAAAGTAATGATTAAGAAGACTTAGAGCTAGATTTACTAAGCTGCGGGTTTGAAAAAGTGGGGATGTTGCCTATAGCAACCAATCAGATTCTAGCTTTCATTTAGTTAGTACTTTCTACAAAATGACAGCTAGAATCTGATTGGTTGCTATAGGCAACATCCCCACTTTTTCAAACCCGCAGCTTAGTAAATCTAGGCCTTAGTGCTACAGAGTGGTACGCGCTAATCGCCAGTTTTACCTCCACCAGTTCAGCTATAGATTACATTATGAAAGAGATTATTTTAAAAAGGAGATGAAACATAAATCAGATTAAGCAGTCTATTTATCAAGACCCCTGTATTATGAAGATTTTATATCGCTGTGAGAAAATCTCCAAATCTCCACTGTGAAATTTATTTTAAAAAAGTCACAGTGGCAGCCGAGCAATGTTTAGCTCCCTGGTGACAATGACGGCAGTGGTAAGAGGCCAGTGTGGTGCCAATCTGTGCCAGCTTGCCCACCGGTACTATAAGACCAGACATTGGCAACCAGTTCCAGATTCACTACTAAAAATATTAAAGCTTAAAAAAAAAAATTAGAAAAAACCCAAACAAACCTTTATCTAGAAAAAAGGAAAATGCGTTATTTAAATTTTAAAGCATTCATTTCCCTGCGGGCAGCCTCTGCTGTCGCTGATGGTGGGAGCAATCAGAGGTCAGCAATGGTAGTTGTACAGGGGCTTTGATAAGTAGGGAGAAGCCATAAATCTAATGAAAACTCTAGCTTTTGTCGGATTTAGGGCTCATCTCCCTTTGATAAATAGATCCCTAGATCATTTACAAACCGCAAATCTTGCACAGAATAGTACATATAAGCGCAGTTACACATACAAATGGGGACAACTAAATTGAGCACGGACATGATCCAACAGCATATCTGACGTGTCCTATCATCAGGGCCATCTTAACAACATTATGGGCCCCCGGGCAAAGCAGTGCACCGGGGCCCCTACATATACATATATATATATATATATATATATATATATATATATATATATATATATAGAGATACAGATATATAGAGATAGAGATAGATGTACTTGCTCAGTGACCCTTGAGGGTTTTTTTGCAGGTTTTTTCTTTTGCAGGATTATTTATTCTAATTAAGAGCCCTGCCTATGGGGCCCCCTTGCCCGTGGGGCCCCCGGGCACCTGCCCATCGTGCCCAATGGAAAAGATGGCCCTGCCTATCATTGTGTTTGTAAGCTGGGACTCCACAGTGCATGTATTGTACAGGTGACAACAATCCCACTAGCTGCACCCTAACATCACATGTGGACATCATTTATTAAGAAATTTCCATTCTCCTGCCAGTATACTGCTTGCTTGAGTTATATGACTCCTGAAAGTAATGGGACATAAGCTGTCTTTATTTCAAGTGACAAATATTGTCCTTTCCTTCTCTTGACTTCATGGTTTATATCCTCATATCTATATGAATCAGGCCCAACGTTTTTCTTTTAGCTTTTTTTGGAGTTGAAATAAAAACAGTTTAAAAGCTATCTCCACCTTTTAATGGAACTTTGAATAATTAAATATGCCCCCACAAACAGCCCCCCTTCCAACATCCCCCTTCCTTAATACCTGAAGCAGAGAGCTGGCTCGCTCAAAATCCTAATAGTTTTCACACTGCAATATGCTGGCCAACTTTTTATACCCTCCTCTTTGGGAGATATTGCTCACTTCGCAAGAAGATCGGGCATAATTCGAGTGGGTGGCCTAATTTTCTGGGTATTTGGGAGTCTCCTGGACACTCCGGGAGAGGAGACAAGTATGTACTGCACACTATCTTCAATAGGGCTCAGTAGAACAGCTTCCAGACAGGTCTATTGTAGAGCCGGACAGTTATAATGTAGAGCCGGACAGCTGTAGTGCAGAGTCGAACAGCTGTAGTGCAAGGCCAGACAGCTGTAGTGTAGAGTCAGGCAGTTGTAATGTAGAGCCGGACAGCTGTAGTGCAGAGCCGGACAGCTGTAGTGCAGAGCCGGACAGCTGTAGTGCAGAGCCGGACAGCTGTAGTGCAGAGCCGGGCAGTTGTAATGTAGAGCCGGAACGCTGTATTCTAGAGCCAGACAGTTATATTATTTACTCTCTTGCCATTCCATGCTACACTCAGCGCACTGGTTTATACTTTTCACTGTAGTACATATGCTATGTATATTTCATGGCTGCTGCAGAACGTCTCAGATTCGGGATCAGAACCTGCTGTATGATTGAGTGACAGCCGTTTATGGGACAATTTGCTCTTAGACACCTATGTGGAGGATAAACGTAGGCTATAGAGCTATTCGATAGGAGAATGCAGACATGTTCCTAAGTGCAGCAGCTGCTTAGGATTGATTAAGATGACAAATTGAAGATTAAATATACCTGTCCATGTGTATTTTATAATATACTCGAAATTCTGCTGCAGGCCCCTTTCTCCTGAAGCATACAATCTGTGTAAGACCACGATCAATACAAACACCAGAAAATAAATCTCAGTCCCTGGGGAACTCAATAATACAGTGATTTTCTTAGCTAGCAGTCAGTAAAATGCATCATCTGCACATTCAAAATACAACCCCCTCGTCCAGCTCCATAAATTCCAGAAACTGGTGGGGTCGCAGCGGCATCATTATCTGTGTCAGACAGAATGCCTGGCTCATTTACACCAACCAAGGAGACAAAGCTGGTGCTTTTCAGCCAGGTCACCAGAGGATTCAATAACCACGACACAAGAGAGGCCGCACTTTGTAGCTTCACAATAACACTGTATTAGGCACTAGTTATTACCAGAGCCGATGCTTGGATACTAGGCACCTCTATACCCCCTCACTGGCAGGGAACGTGTGGCAGGGAAATTGCGGCAGAGAAACTGTAATCTCCAACGGGTGCAAAGACTGATGTGCCTAAAATTCTATGATTGTACAATGCCACGTTATATGTTGGCTCTATATCAAGAAAGAGCTATAATAATAAAGATCAAAACATGTTGTAACAGTGTTTGTCCTGACAAATATTGTGTTGTACTCAATTAAATATGGAAGACTCCTGTAGCCATGGGATACAAGGCAAATCTAGCACTATATACTAATATTAATGGCAAAGGAGGAGATAATTCTGAAGAGAACAGGGTTTATAAATCATCAAAGGTCTTATGAAAGTCATGCAGACCCTGGGAACTATAAAACATTACTCCTCCGCAGACACAAAGCTCTATCCCTGCATATCCACCTCACAATGCCGATACATTAGTCATTTCCTAGAGCTCACAAATTACTCAGAAATTAGCAGTTTCTGCTCAGAAGTATAATGAGGGCCACACGAATGTCTTCGGAGGAACGGACGTGGGATTTCATCCATAAGAAATAATCCCTATAACCTCTTCAGGAACAATACACACTGCCATATATCCTAGTTTAGTCATATGGCTGGTAATACCAAGTCTTTGTTGCACTTAATCTCTGACGTCAGCCTTATTGCACATTCTTGGTCGTCTATGCTTTAACAATATTAAATCTATAATACTTTTTTAAGAGCAGTTTGCCAGAAGGAAGGACAAACTTTTCTGCTTGCCACACTTTTTGGTCTTATATGTATGCAAAAGTAAGCTCTGCCCATTTCTAAAATATTGTAATTTTGACATTTTTTTTCTACCAAGCATTACAGTTACTAGCTGAAGTACCCGGCGTTGCCCGGGTTTAAATCTTCACGTTAATAAGTTATCAAGAAGTTGGATGTAACTGTTAACATTTTAAAAATAATTAGCAGCTAAGATGTCATCCAAATCCATCCAGTCGAAGGCTCAGAACAGGATCCCCGGGTCCAAGTTCTGCCCAGCGTACACCAACAGGAGGTCTGACCAAAACCTCAACCCCTCTAGTATGTCTTCTGGGATCCAATGTTACCACTTTCGTCCAAATACATCCAATGGAAGACTCAGAACAGGCTCCCCGGGAATGATGTCTTCAATATTTGTCGCTCTGTCGCGTTGTAGCTATGTGGTCTAATAGCTTACTTTTTCAATACTAAATAACTATGTAAAATTTGGTAGCTTTACCTTAAGAGCTGTAGAAAATATTCGCCAACAAACAAAGAAACAAATAAACAAATTAATTTATTTGATATATATATATGGACAGAACGGTGGCTTAGTGGCTAGCACTTCTGCCTTACAGCGCTGGGGTCATATGTTCAATTCCCGACCATGGCCTTATCTATGTGGAGATTGTATGTTCTCCCCCGTGTTTGCGTGGGTTTCCTCCCACACCCCAAAAAACATAATAGTAGGTTAATTGACTGCTATCAAATTGGCCCTAGTCTGTGTGTGTGTGTGTGTTAGGGGATTTAGATTGTAAGCTCCAATGGTGCAGGGACTGAAGTGAATGGGTTCTCAGTACAGCGCTGGGGAATATAAATAAATAGATGATGATGATATATAGATTAAAGGCTTTTGCCACACTCCCGGTTTAAAGCCTGACAGTGATTAGGTTGTGGGAGATCTGGAATTATAAGGACATCTTGCGGGAAAGATATCACGTGATTTATTAGCTGCGGCTTACGTCCAATCACATGCCAGCTATCCTGACAAGCCACGCCCTCGGTTACTCTCAAACACTGTACACGGCTTGCTGCCGTTGTGCCCACATTTGATGGATCATCGTCATATTATTTGCGGGGTCTTAGTAACAACTCAGTTCTTGCGGTCACGGGATTACAGCACTTACGTTGTACAGCTCTTTATTAACCCGCTTAGCGTCCACAGGGATTCACTTACCTTCGGCATAGTGACCACTAAATGACCCGTTGTCTGAGATCGCTGAGCACCGCTACTGTCTGGCTTCACCTCCTCGGGGAGTACCAGCTGAAATGGCTAAAAGATAAATAGAAGTAAAACTAATGAGAAAAAGATACAAAACAAATATAAATGTCCCATCTGCCATTCATACTGTGAGTATATGGTTTATATCATGAAATCACATTCTGACCTTGTGCTAGAAAGTCATTATCTGGCCTTATATCAACAAGTCGCCATTGAATGCTCTCCCCATGTATGATGTTGGTCTCAGGCTGTTTTTTACCAACAGAAAACTATAACACTAAGGGATAGATTTACTAAAGCTTCTAAAAAGGAGAAGTGGAGGTGTTGCCCATAGCAACCAATCAGACGCTAGCTATAATTTTCTAGAACAGTGATGGGCACCATTAAGAAGATAGAGAGTAGTAGTAGTAGTAGTAGTAGTAGTATGGGCAGCACAGTGGCCTAGTGGTTAGCACTTCTGCCTCACAGCACTGGGGTCATGAGTTCAATTCCTGACCATGGCCTTCTCTGTGTGGAGTTTGTATGTTCTCCCCGTGTTCGCGTGGGTTTCCTCCCACACTCCAAAAACATACTGATAGGTTAATTGGCTGCTATTAAACTGACCCTAGTCTGTCTGTGTGTGTGTGTATGTTAGGGAATTTAGACTGTAAGCTCCAATGGGGCAGGGACTGATGTGAGTGAGTTTTCTGTACAGCGCTGCGGAATCAGTGGCGCTATATAAATAAATGGTGATGATGATGATGATGATGAGGGAGAGCTGCTGGAGCCGATTACATTTATTTACGTCATGACATTTAATGGGACACAGGACATGTCGTGGGGTCCATATTTGAAGTGTCACAATTCTCCATTTTGTATTGTTTAATACAAAGATTTATTTGCACATAAAGGTCCTGATTCATCTTAGGACTGATTCACCTTCGGTAAGCCCTGTTGCATGCCGTATCTTGCATGAAACTGCTATCCGCATGCTGAAAGATGGATTTTACGTCATTGAACGCAATTGCATACAATTCATGTTCAAATGAAAATGATACTTCCAACTGCTTATGACCTGATTGGCAGAACGGGGCGGGAAGGGGAGGATGCACGTAAGCAGTGTGCAGTACGGGCGCGCAGGAGTCCAGCAGAGTATTTTTTAGCCGTATCACTTGCACCACCTTACAGGGCAGATGTCAGTGCCGACTGATAGTGATGACTATACGTATACGGGCCACAACATGTGTTTGGAAGTAAGAGAAACTACAAAGATGCATTGTATGTACAGTACACGTTAAGAACATTCTGATTTATGTATTTCATTTTAAAAAATATATATATTTTTTGAACATATATTATTATTAATCAATATAGTGCTAATAGTCGTAATTAATTGACTTTATTTTTTTGGTGCATTCGGATGGGACTTGATATTGCACATATATATGTGTGTATCCTGCAGTTTGTTCTGTCTGTCTGTATACAGCAAATACCGTACAGCCAGAGCGTAATTATATCCAGATTCAAATGAATCCGCTTGTTACGTCCAATTATTAAAAACACAAGTTGCGTTCCCATTGCATTCGAAACTGAATCAATCCTAAAATGCGTGCCCTATATAACATGCACCTTGACCGATCAGAAGGTTTCCCACGGAAAGATGTGATGATTACAGATTACCGCTACCTCTGAATTGGTGTTAACATTTGGGCATTTTAATGGCTATAAGTCCCTGCCTAGTCACAATATACTGGAAGCATTGCAGACATGGCTTGCTTCAATTTAATGTTCTGCAAAATTAAGTGCTGTTTTTACAGACATAGAAGCAATGTCAGAAGAGTAATTCTAAATGTATAATCTGAGAATTCCTATAGTAGTTATACATATTTACCTTTTACAAACAATTATGGAAACTGTGTAATAAAACAGCGCTGTAACCCCTATCTACCAATCAGATTCTAAGGGGTAGATTCAATTCCCCGTTACTACGGTAATAAGTTGCGTATTATTACGAAGGTAATTTCTCCGCTGATTTTTGAAGTGTACAATTGGCTGCTATGGGTTATGGAACCATTATCATATACAATTCATATACGTCCCTGACAGTCTTTACATCACGTCAGGACATGCTACGAAGGCAGTTCACAGTAAATGGCTGTTCTGAAGGGGAAGCTGACAACATTTCAGTGTGTATAGACGCTGATTGATTAAACGAGTAGCAGGAAGCGTCAGATACCAAATAATTCTACGACTCAACTCCTAAGGGAGCTGTATGAACACAGACGTCAGCAGCGGATTATCCAAGCTTGCAGAACAAACATATTTCACGTTTCCCCAATTACACCCAGGACCCCAGATGATTTATTATTTCTATTCAGATGCCATGAACACCCACGGTCACAGAAGTGACTTGTGATTTAAAGAAAAGTAAACTATCACAAAGAAGCAAAGATTCATTTTATCCTGACTATCCACTGGAAGCTCTCTTTAAATGTAGAAGGAATATTCTCCTACTGTAGAAAAGCCATGTACCCCTAAAGCTGCCTGCAGATGTGACGATCTGTTCATATGATGTGGGTACATCTTAGTAACTTGGGGCCTGATTCATTAAGGATCTTAACTTGAGAAACTTCTTATTTCAGTCTCCTGGACAAAACCATGTTACAATGCAAGGGGTGCAAATTAGTATTCTGTTTTGCACATAAATTAAATACTGACTGTTTTTCATGTAGCACACAAATACTTGATAGCTTATTTGTACACTGAAATTTAAAGTTGATATTTGTGTGTTACATGAAAAAACAGTCAGTATTTAACTTATGTGCAAAACAGAACACTAATTTGCACCCCTTGCATTGTAACATGGTTTTGTCCAGGAGACTGAAATAAGAAGTTTCTCAAGTTAAGATCCTTAATGAATCAGGCCCTAGCTCCTTGATAAGAAGTGCGTAATTGTCAAAATGTGCTAAACTATAAGATGATGTATTGTTCTACGTCCAAGCATTATGCCATGAGACAATACACTTGTAACCATATCCCTATATTAACGATATAATATGTGATTCTTACAGAAAACTTATCGAGACGGGTAAGGTATCTCCTTGCGATCGCTTGACTACAATATATAAATGTTATGCTAAAATCCATTCGCCTCCGGTGTCAAGATTCTTTGACCACAAACAGTAGAAAAAACACAATTCCCAGCACAAAGCAAATGATAAAAAAAAACTGATATAGGTCAAATAGCTGCTAAGCAGAATACAATCAGTTGTTTCTCCTTGGGGATATCAATGGTTAGAACTATATTTGAACTCTCCAACTCACACACCCACAGTGCATAGACTTTGTCTGGCCTGATGAACTGAGAGCCTGAGATGTTGCCAGATCTGTGCTGACTGCCAAGATGTTGCGGAGACCTGGGGGTAAATGTATCAAGCTGAGAGTTTTCTGGCGAGCTTGAAAAGTGGAGATGTTGCCTATAGCAACCAATTAAATTCACTGAGGAGTCAGGAAGACCTGGCTGCTGGGCCTGGAAGTTTCATAAATACAGATGAACAATAATGGGTCTACTTGCTTTGCAATTACCTTATTTTTAACCAACACTCTTATATAACTGGGTTGAACATCAACATCAACCAGGGAGGTGTCCATATGCCTGAGAATGAAATAATACAATTTGTTAGACGTGTGTTCTATAAGATAATGATAAACAGATGTAGATGCACATTACTCCCTGATTACCAGTAATACATTTCCCTATAATTCACTTTGTAATTCATGGGCTAATTAATTAACAAATGTCTGTTATATATGTATCTTATTTGACTAATTAATTGTGGATGCTATATATTTGAGATCTTCCACAATTTCCTTTATGCATACTATTGTGACCTGTTAAAGAGATATTTGCGAAACGCGTAGTCTGAGTACATGATGATGTTTGGCCTGTACCTACTGATGGCGGAGCTCACATACAATTTATATGATCTTCACTTAGTTTTTTTAAATCAAATCCTTTTATTTAAAGTTTCACATTTCATACATGAAAGAAAAAAAAACAACCTACTTCCTAAAACAAAATGCTAACTAAATAAAGCCACAATTAACCAATACATAGTAAAACGGTAATTGGGTGATGTGTTAATGGGCAGCACAGTGGCTCGGTGGTTAGCACTTACAGCACTGGGGTCATGAGTTCAATTCCCGACCATGACTGTGAGGAGTTTGTATGTTCTCCCCATGTTTGCGTGGGTTTCTTCCGTGTGCTCCGGTTTCCTCCCACACTCCAAAAACATTCTGGAAGGTTAATTGGCTGCTAGTCTCTAGTCAGTGATGGGCAAACTTTTTCAGGAGCGGGCCAAATAATAATAATAATTTATTAAAAAATTTAAATATCGAAATACATAATACAAATGTATTGAATGGAACGGGAGGGTGTTATACAGCAGTGTTACCTCTATAAGTGCAGCGATCATACAGACACAGCACTTATTACAGCTGGTTGTTGCAGATCAGTCTTTCTGGTGAGCCACTAACTGACAACACAGCAGCCAATCGAAATCCGCCTTAGTATATGGCCCAGCCCATCTCTTCTCACATGACTTTCAGCCATTAGGGGGCGGGCAGGTGTTTGAGTGATTGACATACGAAGTGTCCTTTTAGGAAGGAGGATGAAGTGTAATGGAGGAAAAGCTGGGAAGGCATAAAAATGAATGTTCTGACACACAGGGTCGGCCCTAATAATTTTATGCATATTTTAATGAAATTTTTTAAAATATTGGCGGGCCGGATAGAACCTCTAAGTGGGCCGGATCTGGCCCGCGGGCCGTAGTTTTCCCATCACTGCTCTAGTCTGTGTGTGTGTCTATGTGTGTGTGTGTTAGGGAATTTAGACTGTAAGCTCCAATGGGGCAGCACTGTACAGAGAGTACAGCGCTGCGGAATTAGTGGCGCTATATAAATAGATGATGATGTGTTACAAGAACCCAAAATAACGTGATAACAAGTAAACCCATGAGAACTGGCAGAGCACCTAGAGCTCCTACAGGCAGAAATCACAGTGCAGTAAGCGTTGCTCATGTGTAACTTTGTGGCCCCAGGGTCATGGAGGACTCTCAGAGAGAACAATGTTTCCCACAGTACAGCAGTGATGCTCATGTTTACCGGTACTCATCCAGCAGGGCATGTCCCCAAGGAATCATTTAGTCAAAGTCGTTCGACAACAAATCGTACAGCATATCTGGACTGAGCCCGCCTGGACCATACTTTAAAAATTACGGCCTGGATATCTCATAGGCCGAATTCCCATGAATATTGGTTCAGCGCACAACATGGCTGACTACCACCTGCTGACAATTCCACAAACTGGCTAATGAAACATTGTTATTCATCATTACAAGGTCTGTGTTTAAATAATAATCTAATTATATGGATTTGTCCTGGTCAGGAGAGCCAGTGAACTTCTTGAGGCCCCCTGCCACCAATATAGCATTGCTCGAGATCCCTTTAAACATACCTGTAGATGGCAAGGTCCAATATGAACTGATTATTCTCTTCATCATCAACCAAAGAGAAATCCAGCCTGTACATAAGAGAAAGTATAATAAATATGGAGAGATATGGCGTTTGTAATTGTACTTTATAATTGGCTGCTATTAAACTAACCCTAGTCTGTGTGTGTGTGTGTGTGTGTGTGTTTGTGTGTGTATGTTAGGGAATTTAGACTGTAAGCTTCAATGGGGCAGGGACTGATGTGAGTGAGTTCTCTGTACAGCGCTACGGAATCAGTGGCGCTATATAAATAAATTAATCAGAGTCTGAGGTTCCAGCAATTAGACCGGAAGCTTAAATGTGCCAGACATTTAAAATAACTAATTAGTGTCTTACATAGTCACTCCACAATGAATACATGTACATTTTACTAATATTATTTTCCGTGTGAATAGAAATGTCATCTCACAGAGAGAAGCAGAGACTCTTCCACATCAGTGTCTCCGATGAATGATAATTCTCAGGTTCCTGGTTTCCAGGGCACAGCTATAATTAACAGGGACATTCGGCAGACACGGGCTGCAGCAGATTTTTTACAGATCTGTCAAATGTGGGATTTTTTTTATATAAAATATTGTGAAATCGCTTCTGAACACAACAGGCGCTTATTAAAACCAGGGAAAGTAGAGCGTTTTCTGCAAACTTTGTATCTGTAGTCACCTACTTGGGCTCGTTAACATTCAGAGCGCGTCCGTCCGCTGTGATTAGAATCCTCTGAGGTTTCACTCTCTTCTGCTCTTCACTGAAGCAAAAACAATGAGATACTTACAGAAATAAAATGATACATTACATTACAGGCTTATGATCACGAACTATACACACACACACAAACACGGACACACACACGCACACAAACACGTATTTGTTTCATTAAGTTATTGTTTAGATATTAATTCATCTGTTCATGTCCTTATGCCATTATTACCGATCACATCATTGTTCTGTGTTTTTCATCAAGGATTTTCTCCCATTCAGGCAGACAGGTTTATTTTGTTTGCCCTTGAATACGACATCATCAGATCTGCTGTGCGCAGTTTACAATTCTACAAAGAGAGCAGTTGAGTGTTGTATCCAAGGGCAGTGCAAATAAACAATTAACAGAAGGCAGCCAAAAGGTAAAGCAATGCATTACGTACAAGTTGCACAAAGGCATGAACAAAGCAGTGCATTCAATTTGTCTGAAGATGCAAAATCTTTTTAGTTGGATCTTGAACAGCATGTACTTCTTGCAAGTCACATGTAAAATATTACAATTTCCTTGTTCTATTCCAGTACATGGAAGTGAAGGAAAACAATGTCTGCCTAGCTGTGTGTGATGGTTATAGAGGTGCAAACACAGTCATGCTGCACTTTTCCATAAGCTGCATGTAATGTACATTGCAACTAAACACTGGCAGGGATAGATTTATTACGTTGTCTCATAATAAATGAGTCGTTGGAACTGGAGACTCAGGTTTCTAATAGGATGATTTATCAAAAGGCGAAAAGCTCTATTGCCAGCAGTATCATCATCATCATTTATTTATATAGCGCCAGCAGATTCCGTAGCGCATTACAATTGGGGACAAACAGTTATAAAACAATACTGGGTAATACAGACAAAGAGGTAAGAAGGCCGTGCTCGCAAGCTTACAATCTATGGGACAATGGGAGTCAGACACATGAGGTTAAATCTACATCCTGCATATTGG
Source organism: Mixophyes fleayi (assembly GCF_038048845.1). Classification (NCBI taxonomy): domain Eukaryota; kingdom Metazoa; phylum Chordata; class Amphibia; order Anura; family Limnodynastidae; genus Mixophyes; species Mixophyes fleayi. The sequence goes on along the minus strand of NC_134406.1, from coordinate 13,397,209 downwards.
TCCAAGCAGAGTGCAAAGGTAAAAAGTGATTATTGGGCTGTATGATCAGTCACACAGCAATGTTGGTCTTGGGTCAGAGGGTTGTTGTCTTGTGTTAGCTGTGTACATTGTGGTAATGGAGTAACCTAGGCAGATTAAGATGGTGGTTGAGGAATATTATAAGCTTGCCTGAAGAGGCAGATTTTTTTTTTTTTCAGAGAACACTTTGAAGACTAGAGGAAAGTCTTATTGTGCGAGGGAGGGAATTCCACAAAGCGGGTGCAGCCTGAAAAAAGTTCTGTAACCGAGAATGGGAGGATGTGATGAGAGACGCAGATCTTGTGCAGAACGGAGGTGTCGAGTTGGGAGGTATTTTGACACAAGTGAGGAGATTTATGTCAGTGCAGTTTTGTTGACGGCCTTAGGCTTATACGTTACCTATATACCTGAGAAGACAGCCAATGAATACACTAGGTGACATTATTGAGGAAACCATTTTGTGGCTGTAACCATATACCTGAGAAGGTGGCCAATAATTTCCCTAGGAACCGGTGACATCACTGAGGGACAGTGTGAGGTCACTGGTTCAAAAAAATTAAAACTGGTTTGCTGGGACACGGCATCTAATGTGTCACATGCGATACTGTCTCTTTGGACCTCGAGTGGCTCTAATCTTTACCATGTTATATTTTAATAAATTTTACACTTTTTTTGCATTTTAAATCCTCGTCTTGAATAAATATAAACTTATAGCCCAGAGAATATGAATGGATGATAACAATGTAATTTATTATGCAGAACAAGGTGAATATTCTAATGCAGTTGTTCAAAAATAGAGATAAATCTGGTACCGATGGCAACTATGAATATTGGTTTAACCCACAAAATGGCTGCCTCCATGGCTGTGTCACAGAATGTCTGGGAAATCCCCGAATTTTGTCAGTGAACTGGGCGCTCAATGACTTGTTTGCGGCTTTTCACCACAGGGGTGGGGCAAAAGTTACGTGAATCACTGTGTCCCGCCCCCAACTGCAATATGAGCTTTCTATTGGCAAACATCACCACTCTTTACTAAAATCTACCACATCATGTCTCCTAAGTATACACAAGAACTGATAACGCACTGGTGTTTCATTACATGAACAATGAATTCAGTTTCCTGTGTGAAAACATGCGCATGCATACAATAAATGAAAAGCTGATGAGGTATAAATGAAAACTGTGTCACAATAATAAAATACTAGCAGCGTAAGACGCACCACTGATCACTACAGCATAATAAATCACACAACTTCTTCGTTTGCCAGCAGCTACTTCCTAAACAACAGAAATGTCACTCAGCAACGTAGGTTTTCAATGTAAAAAGTGTCGCTCTAGGGAACGAAGTTAATCATTACTTGTGAGAAGTCGGAGTAAATAGCTTTTTTATTGTCTCCATCTACTAATAAAAACGGAACTCTGTGTTCAGAAAAAGAACAAGTCTTAACTGTTATTTTTTGGCTACATTTCATATAAGTAATCTCAAATAACCTTTCTGGTCTGTGTCTAGACCCAATACTGCAGGAAGCATTCACTGGGGAAAATTACGCTACCCAGAATTCATCAGTCCACACTCCCATGCTGGAGGGAGTACTGTTACAGAGCTAGGACTGTCAATCAAGCCCCGCTTCCAGGCAGCACCAATAGATTCATGAAAACTGGATCTAATAGCAGGGTTTGTCTCCGATACTATCACATCCAGTTTATACTAGATAAATAAGTTCTGGCAAATAGGACAGATCCTTCAGAGTCACAAGTGACATTATAATGTTTTACATGGGCACAGATTTGCTGTGGCATATTTCTATTTCTCCTCCAACACTGTAGCCAGTTATGGGCTGAAGTCCACAAATACTGCAAGACGGAATCCATGATGATTGGCCTATGTGATTACTGTGTGCTTCCTCCTTCATTCATTATGTGATCACCGTGTGCTTCCTCCTTCACTCATTATGTGATCACTGTGTGCTTACTCCTTCATTCATTATGTGATCACTGTGTGCTTCCTCCTTCATTCATTATGTGATCACTGTGTGCTTCCTCCTTCATTCATTATGTGATCACTGTGTGCTTCCTCCTCCATTCATTATGTGATCACTGTGTGCTTCCTCCTCCATTCATTATGTGATCACTGTGTGCTTCCTCCTTCATTCATTTGAAAGGAACAAGGTGAAAGCAGAAATGAGAGGTTTAGGAGCAGACTGTCTCCTCCTTGTAAACTTGTCACTGTGCTCCTTACACGCACTGCCTGAAAGAGGAAGCACACAGTTATCCATACTTGCCACTTTTTCCTCGTTGGCTTCAGGGAGATCCAGGGGGAGGTGGGTGTACAGGGGCAGGGCTTGACGAATCGCACAATATATGCGTCATTAAACTCCACCCTCTGCCACTTATCTATTGCGGGGGCGAAAAAAGGGAGGTTGCCCTGTTCTCTCGGGAGCCTGGGAGGTCTCCCAGAAATGCGGTAGTCTTTCGGACATTCCGGGAGAGTAGGCAACTTTGCATTAAAGAAAAGCAGTTAATGAATCTCTAGAGACTGAAGTGTCTTTTACATTTCTGTCTCCATTACTGAAGTCATGTTGTCTTACCTGTCAGTCTTTGATTAAATCTTGGTCTCCATGAAAATGGCCACCTCCATAGGAATCAATACATGGACATAGGACACAATTTCTGAATTGTGTCAGGGAGTATCCCTGACATTCATGGAGAGTTGGCAAGTATGCAGTTATCACTAAGACCAATCACTATGTACTTCCTCCCACTATCTGTGAGCAGCGAGGTAGAGGACTAGTTATGGTGTGGGTGGTGCAGTAGTATGCAGAGTTGCATAGAGAGAACAAAGCTAAAATGTAAAGCAAGTGTATTGTTTTTCCCATAAAGATAAATTAAATTTCCCTTCTGCTTCCCAATGCAAACAAACTGTCCCAAATGTGCTGCCACCTGATGGGAGGCGGGGGGGGGGGGTCAGCTTTCTTCATGGCAGAAACACTCATGACTATAGTAGGTAGCAGTTCTGTCTCACAGCACTGGGTTCATGAGTTTGAATCCTGACTATGGCCTTAAGGGTGAGTTTGTATGTTCTCCCCGTGTTTGCGTGGGTTTCCTCCGGGTGCTCCGGTTTCCTCCCACACTCCAAAAATATACTGGTAGGTTAATTGGTTGCTATTAAATTGATCCTAGTAGTCTGTTTGTTTGCGTGTTAGGGAATTTACACTGATTAGAGTTCTCTGTACAGCGCTGCGTAATTAGTATCGCTCTATAAATAGTTGCTGCTGGTGATGATGATAGTTCTCTTTTTTGATAGAAAAAACGCTGCTCCCATCCGGGCCAGCGCTAGCATTAATTAGGAGAACTAAGGAGGTCAACTAAATTGCCAACATTTCTATAATGCCTCAAACACCAAATAAGTGCCATCTTTACACTCTCATTTAAATTAAACACACCACTTTCCTCTTTGACAGACAGTGCGGGAGCAGGGGTATTTTAATTATTTAAATGAACTTGACCGCACCCTGCCAATTCCTATCACTTGCCGCTGGACACTGTTCCTCTGTGTCAGTATTGGTAATAAGCTGGGAGTCACCGCGCTGTGCCGCACTACCTATCACTTAGCACAGGTAGCACGGACGCAGACGCTCCCCTCTTCAGCCTCATCCCCCCGCTTGCTCCATACAAGGTAAGAAGAGTTAGGATGGGTGCTGGCAGCGCACACTTTAGGTGAAATCTTTCGGGTACCCAGGATCCTTTCACCAGCCCTGGTTAACACTGAGCAGTTCATAGCTTCGGAACGCTCCGACTAACACACAGCAACAATATGAACGTTCAGTTATATTAAGTACAATAGAGGAATCAGGATATATATGTACGTATGCCAGTTCTGACTGCAAGTCCCTTTTTCTATTGCAAATAAAGTAGAGTGCATGTCCATCCTACTAACAGATCTCATCATAATTTATTTATATAGCGCCACCAATTCAGAAGCGCTGTCCAGAGAAAATTTATCATTCACATCAGTCCCTGCCCCATTGGAATTTACTATCTAAATTTCCTAACACACAGACTAGTGTTAATTTTTGTCAGCAGCCAATTAACCTACTACTATGGTTTTGGAGTGTGGGAGGAAACCGTAGCACCCGGAGGAAACCCACAAAACGACGAGGGAGAACATACAAACTTACACAGATAAGGTTCCCAGAGCTGCAAGGCAGAAGTGCTAACCACTGAGCCACCGTGCTGCACGTCCTGTACCTATCTGCTCTCTCACTCCTCCTTTTCTCGCTGCCAGACTGTTACACTGGATTATGTGCCATTATTTTAAATACATTTTGCAATTGGTCCAATCCTAAACACTTAACCACTCTACATGTTCCAAGGCTACGATCTCCGTTATACAAGATAATGATTCACGGTTCTTCCTTACCTTGAGCTCTCTTTAGATTTGCGTTTTTCCTCAATGTATCTGTGCGTCTCTAATCTACTTTCTGGCGTGTACAACGATGGCTGCTGCCAAAAGGCTTTGTCTTCTTCATTGTCGTCTATTCTCACCTCCCGGCCTCCGGGGTTCATCTCAGGACAGTTTTCTTTGTTTTCAACACATTCTGGTCTGAACAAAAATGTTTAAAACATGTAGTTTGTGAACTGGTTTAATGGAAATATACTAGGGAAACAAATAAAATAATAATTTTACGCATTGTCATATATGTATCACAGAATTTATTCTTTCATTCCGGGACACTGCAGGATTCCGGACTTCTGGCAGAGCAGGAACCGGTTCACTTTCTTCTGATTCCAAGAATCAATGCTGAGTCACCTCGCTGCGTGATGTGAATCGCATCGTTGTGCGCTGTGGGGCAGGATGACACAAATTGCATCATGACACCCCCTGCACTTGTCCCTTGGACCCCCCCCAGGACCTCGATGTTCTCACAAGAGAACATACAGTACAAAAAGATCAACATTAATTAAAATAGATGCCTATATATATCTACGTGTGATATACTCCCTGTAGGGATAAGCTGAATATAGGTAGTTAATCTAGACGTTTTGGGAATAACCATGAACCTGCCAGTGTCAAACCTCCACTTATTATGAAGCTTGAAATATGACAATCTGTACCAGGGGTCCTAACCGTTTTGACATTCCATTACAATGACTCCACACCACTAGACACTATGGGGTATATTTACTAAAATGTGGGTTTCCAAAAGTGGAGATGTTGCCTATAGCAACCAATCAGATTCTAGCTGTCATTTTGTAGAATGTACTAAATAAATGGCAACTAGAATCTGATTAGTTGCTATAGGCAGCATCTCCACTTTTTCAAACCGGCAGTTTAGTAAATATACCCCTATTAGTACAAGCTGAAGCAATTATCTGGCTTCTGTAATTAGTCCATTCCAGGACTACGGCAATATTGCACCGATACTTTTTCAGATTAATAGTTCTCATATGTACCCGTTCTGGAGCGGGGTACAACACCAGCCGCATTAGATGGTGTTCGCACAAGAGCTGTGCTCATGGTCATTAGATAGTTTATGAAAGTGCTATAGGATATAGGCAGCTATTGGGAAACAAGCGCCCTCAAGTGGGTTGACGAGAAACATTGGCACAGATAACGGCTTACAGTCTAAATTCCCTAACACACACAGACAGACTAGGGTCAATTTGTTAGCAGCCATTTAACCTACTATTATGTTTTTGGAGTGTGGCAGGAAACCGGAGCACCCAGAGGAAACCCACGCAAACACAGGGAGAACATACAAACTCCACACAGATAAGGCCATGGTCGGGAATTGAACTCATTACCCCAGTGCTGTAAGGCAGAAGTGCTAACCATTAGCCACCGTGCTGCCCATGGTGATGATAATCTCACTTCCTGAAGATAATTCTCCTACATACAAACACGGTGCACTCAATCAGCCAAATCCTCAGAGAATCCACCACTGGCTTTCTCCTCACCCAATTATGAGAAACAGTAATATTAAATATTTATCTGTTGTAAAGGATGTCAACTGTAACACTCGGCCTATCCCTAATGTACAGCTACAATGGTGCTTCAAAATCGATTTCTTCTTTGCAAATGTAACCGAATCTGTTTCTAGAGAGAGAGGTGTCCTGTGATAATGAAAATCAGGATTTCACAACAGGAAACAGTTAATTGATCCAAATAGATTGTACTTTTTCATATTTATTTTTGCTGTATGGGGTGTTTAGATAAATCGAACTTATCATTGTCAATGTTTAAAACTCCTTTCTGCTCAGTCTCAGAACCGGTGTTGCTCTATCTCACTCACACTACCAGCCGTAGATTAGTATAAACTCTCTAATATGTAGCGGACAGCTCTGATGATGAAAATAAATGAACAGTA